>NW_006204128.1:160868-163392 GCF_000334495.1 Tupaia belangeri chinensis
AGGGAGGGAGGGAGGAAGAAAGGAAGGAAGAAGAAAGGAAGGAAGGAAGGAAGAGAAGAAGTTTATTAGACTCATAGTTTGGAGGTCAAAGGTCCAGGAGCCACCTCTGGTGGGGGTCTTCTGGCTATCTCCCAGCAAGGCAGAGGACAGGAGAGCCAGGTCCGTGTCCATGTGTCTCTCCTTATAAACCCCTCAGGAGTCAATCACAGGGCCCACCCTGATGACCTTAATCCTAATCTCTACCCAGTCTCACCTTTCAATACCATAATTCATCAAATGTTCACCTTCCTAATCCTGTTACCATGTCTCCCCTCATGAATTGGGGGCATCTGGGGAAGCTGTGGGAATCACAGTTACGCTTGGAAGATTGATGAGATCTGAGAACGAAGGGTCAAAAGATACTCCAGGTTCAAAAGCAGCAGAGTGGAGGCACAAAGGGGTTAACGTGGGACATGTGTGCAGGAAACAAAGCTACGTGGCATTCAGCTTTCAAACTGGCGTGGAAGAGGAGCCTGGACTCCAGGCTAGATTTGGCTTTCAGCATCATCTGCTAACAGCATCATCTGCTAACAGCATCTGGAACTGACTGGAGCAGTCCAGACACTCCGAAATTAACCACCTGAAAGGTTGGGGGACCCAAACTACAAGAGCAGCGATCGGAACAGGATTGTGAAGAGACAAGCTCCTTTTATAAACAGAAGTGACAGATCTTGGTGGCTGCACGAGGGATTCCTCAGAGGCACAGACTAAGCCTTACTTAGTGTCAGGAAGATACGCAAGATATTGTAAAATAGGGCCCCGTGTGATTTGGTGAGTTGAAGAAATGCTGGCAAGGAGTCACAGGGTCGTGAACCTCCGTGTCTGAGGGATGCAATGCTACCAACTGCCACGCCAAAGCCAGGTATATTTGGACAGAAGAGACTTGATCTGTGTGGAGTTGATCTGACGTCAGGGTAGTAGCAGCACTGATACTAAATCTTTGTATATTTTATTTTATTCATGATAAAGAGTATGTGCTTGCATTTGAGAAAGACAGAGAAAGAGAGGAAGCACCCGTCACCGGACCTCATCACACTGCGATCCCCTCCCCCAGCCCTCCAGCTAGTCAGGATCTTGGGTGCCCACAACTGCCAGGTGTGTTCAGGTCGACCAGACTGGGGATCTGGACCCGTGGTCAGCCATGTGGATTCTAGTACTACAGTTCAGTACACTACGAACTGCACCCCCAAGGCCAAGACTGTCTAAATCTTGAGAGAGATCAAAGGTTTGGGGACCAAATGTAAAGGAGAAAACGAAGTAAAGAAAGCTATAGGGTACAGACCTGGGGTGAAGGAGGAAGAAGAGCCAGGAACAGACAGAGCCAGAGAAGGGCCTGGATCAAACAACACTGTGGCTAGCGAGAATTTCAAGGCCAAGGGAGACATCTGCACCACACTGCAAGGGCTCAAGGAGCCATGAGGAAAAGCAATTGCCTTAGTGGCTGGAGGTCACTGCTGATATCTGACTGACCACGTGCAATAAAACAATAATTCCTCGGGGGTTTAAAAAGTTTCAGGGTTTCAGGACACCTTGGAGATCTTGGTCTAAGTGGACTGGGCTAAGACTTGAACATCAGAATTTTTGAAAACTTGACATTCTAATTAGCTGCCATGCTAGGGTTGAAAACCACAGCTCAGACTATGGAGACAAGAAACCAAATTATAACAATTAAGGAAAGTATATTGTGAAAATGGGGGCCCTGACTAAACCAGCACTCAGTGAATATGAGTGGCCATCAGAATTACTTGGGAGCTTTATTTATCATGAATTGTTGGTTCCACTCGCACCCAGAATTTCTGATCAAATACATCTGAGGGAGGAAAGAGCAAAACAGTTGCATTTCTAAGAAGTCACTGATGGTGATGTTTCTGGCTTGGGGATCGCATGTCGAGAACCACTGGTACAGAGATCACACTTGCAAGAACTTTAGTGGTAACATAATGTGATCAGTGGATGCAAAGTTTGAATCAAATAATTTACCTCTGGAGAAGAGACCTAATTTTGTTACTCACTAGTTCAGTGAGCTGAAGCAAATCATTTCACCCAGGGATTTTCAATGCTGCCTGCACCCCACTATCATCTGAGGAGTCTTTAAGACAATGTTAGACTTCACTCAGAGTTCCCGTTTTCTGAGTTCTCGAGTTAAAGACTGATATCTTTAAAGCTCAAAAACCCAACTCTCCACTCTCAACTTTCTTGTTGAATAATAAGAATCATATTGGGAACCAGCAGTTAGCGTAATGGCTATGTCGCTGGACTCCCACATAGTCGACCGCGGTTCGTGTCCCGGACCCAGTGGCTGGGCGCGTGTGCATGCGTGCCCAAGATCCCGAGAGGAGAATGGAGGAGAAGGGATTGCAGCGTGACCATCCCCCCTGGGGGGTGATTTCTCGCTTTCTGTCTCTATGTCTCTCTCTGTCTATCTGGCGAGTGCATGCGCCCTACAGTGAAAATCTCTCTCAAAAAAAAAAAAAAAAAGAATCAT
>NW_006204128.1:163480-206209 GCF_000334495.1 Tupaia belangeri chinensis
CGTGCCCAAGATCCCGAGAGGAGAATGGAGGAGAAGGGATTGCAGCGTGACCATCCCCCCTGGGGGGTGATTTCTCGCTTTCTGTCTCTATGTCTCTCTCTGTCTATCTGGCGAGTGCATGCGCCCTACAGTGAAAATCTCTCTCAAAAAAAAAAAAAAAAAAGAATCATATTGGGACCAGCAGTTAGCATAATGGCTATGTCGCCGGACTCCCATGTAGTCGACTGTGGTTCGCATCCTGGACCCGGTGGCTTAAAACTCACGCCGGGCGCATGTGCGTGCGTGCCCAAGATCCTGAGAGGAGAATGGAGGAGAAGGGATTGCAGCATGGCCATCCCCCCTTGGGGGTGATTTCTCTCTTTCTGTCTCTCTGTCTCTCTCTGTCTGTCTGGCGAGTGTACGTGCCCTATAGCAAAAACCTCTCCAAAAAAATTAATAAATAAGAATCATATTACTACATGGTCACATTTCCTACCTTCCCCCTCAAAAAATCATTAACTAATTAAAGCTAAATACTACTTAATGGTGAAAGACTGAAAGCATCCCCTCTAAGACTGGGAAATCAATCTCTGTTAACAAAATGCTTGACATTCTGGTCAGTGCACTAAGACAAGAAAAGGAAATAAAGACCACATAGATCGGAGGAAAGAAACATTTTCAGATGACATAATTATCTCCAAAGAAAATGTCAAGAAATCTTCTTTAAAAAACTATTAAAACTAATGTGTGAGTTTAGTAAGATTGCAGTATAAATATTGGCATTGAAATTTAAATTATTTTTCTAGCAGTACAAGGATACCTTGTTTTAGTACGCTTTGCTTTATTGTACGTCAGATATTGCATATTTTACAGATTGGAAGTTTGTGACCACCCAGCTTCAAGCAAATCCATCAAGGCCATGTTTTCCAACAGTACGTGCTCACTTTCTGTCTCTGTCACATTTTATATTATCATATTATTTCAAACTTTTTCATTATTATTATGCATTGTGATGATCTGTGATGAATGATCTTCGATGTCACTGTTGTAATTGTTTTGGGCACCATAAACTATGCCCAAGACAATTATGTTATGTATTATGTGAACTTAATTAACACACAAATGATAAGAAAGCAAACAGCCTTATTGCTGATTTGAAAGAAGTTCTGGTGGTCTGAAAGGATGATCAAATTAGCCACAGCAGTCCCTTAAGCCAAAGTCTAATCCAGGACAAGGTTCTAATGTTCTTCAATTCTGTGAGGGCTGAAAGAGGTGAAGAAACTGTAGAAGAAAAGTTCAAAGCTAGCAGAAACTGGTTCATGACGTTGAAGGAAAACAACCATCTCTACAACATAAGAGTACAAGGTGAAGCAGCAAGTGCAGATGTGAAAATGCACCCATTATCTAGAAGATCTGGCTCAGATCACTGATGAAGGTGCTGCACTAAACAGCAGATTTACAACGTAGACAAAACAGCCTTCTACTGGAAGGAGATGCCGTCTAGGACTTTCATAGCTGGACTTCAGAGCTTCAACAGACAGGCTAATTCTCTTGTTAGGAGTTGATGCAGCAGCGGGTGACTGAGTTGATGCCAGTTCTCATTTATCATCCAAAAATTGTAGTACCCTTAATAATGATGTTTAGTCTACTCTCCCTGTGCTTTATAAATAAAACACAAAGCCTAGATGGGCATACATCTGTTTATAGCATGGTTTACTGAATATTTTAAGACCACTATTGAGACCTACTGCTCAGAAAAAAAATTTTTTTCCAATTATTACTGCTCATTGACAATGCAGCTAGTCATCTAAGAACTCTGGTGGAGATGCACAGGAGATTAATGTTATTTTCATCCATTCTGTAGACCATAGATCAAGGGGTAATTTAGACCTTCAAGTCTTGTTATTTAAGAACTACATTTTGTAAGGCTATAGACTTTCAAAAAGCTATAGCTTTGATAGATAGTGAGTCCTCTGATGAATCTGGGCAAAACAAGTTGAAAACTTTCTGGAAATAATTCACCCTTCTAGATATCATTAAGTACATTCATGATTCACAGAAAGAGGTCAAAATACTACAATTAACAGGAGTTTGGACTCCAACTTTCATGGATGACTTTGAGAGTTTCAAGACCTTAGTGGAGGAAGTAAGCGTAGAGGTGGTAGAAACAGCAAGAGAAATAGAAGTGAAAGGGCCAGCAGGTGGCGTGGTGGTTACGGTGCTGGACATGGCCGACCATTGTTTGAGTCCCAGACCTGGTGGCTTGCTTTCTCTCTCACACACACACACAAGCACACTGTCTCTCTCTGGTGAGCACATGTGCCCTATGGCAAAATTTGAAAAAAATAAATAAATAAATAAATAAATAAATCTTTAAAAGAAAAAAATAGAAGTGGAGCCTGAAGATGTGACTAAACTGCTGCAGTTTCATAATAAATTTTTAATAGTTGAGGAACTGCTTCTTTTTGTTTGTTTGTTTTGGAGAGGTTTTCGCTATAGGGCGCGTGCGCTCACCAGACAGACAGAGAGAGACATAGAAACAGAAAGCGAAAAATCACCCCCCAGGGGGGATGGTCACACCTTAATCCCTTCTCCTCCATTCTCCTCTCGGGATCTTGGGCACGCACGCACACGCATCCGGTGTGAGATTTAAGCCACCGGGTCCGAGACGCAAACCGCGGTCGACTACATGGGAGTCCAGCCACATAGCCATTACGCTAACTGCTGGTTCTTATGAATTAGCAAAGAAAGTAGTTTCTTGAGATGGAATCTACTCCTGATGAAGACGCTGTGAACATTGCTGAAATGACAACAAAGGATGTAGAATATGGCATATACTTAGTCAACAAAGAAGGACTTGAGAGGGTTTAGCACCATTTTTAAAGAAATTCTGCTGTGAGTAAATTGTTACCAAACAACATCTCATGCTACAATCTTTTGGGAAAGGATGAGTCAGTCAATCAATGCAGCAAACCTCAGTGCTGTTTAAATTTAAGACATTGTCACAGCTCCCCCACCCTTTAGCAACCACCACCCCTGTCAATCAGCAGCTATTAACATTGAGGCAAGACCTTCTACGGCAAAAAGTAAGGCTTACTGAAGGCTCACATGATTTTTTTTAGCAATAAATTATTTTCAGTTAAGGTATGTACATATTTCAGACATAATGCTATTATAGCTCTTATACTTTAGACTCAGTAGACTTAATAGACTTCAGTATAGTACAAACAACTTTTATATGCACTGAGAAACCAAAAATTTGTGTAACCATCTTTATTGTGGTACTTGCTTTATTGTATTATGGAATATATATAATAGCTTCTCTGAGGTATGCCTGTCCTGGCAAAGATCATACTACCAATGCTATCAATAAAGATATGAAAGCCCAGAAATAAAAACATAATAAATACCATCTTCTTTTGCTCTCCCCGCAAAAGTAAAATATAGTAATCTCTCCACATCCACAGATTTTGCATACACAGATTTAACCAACTGTAGATTGAAGATGTTTTAAAAAGAAAAGAGGAGAAGACCATCTTTACCTGGTCTCTGTGCCACTGGGACATCTGCCCCAGATGGCTTTGCTGCACAGTGCACAGTTTGCAGCTGGGAGGGATACTGCAGAACATGACTCCTCCCCTCCCCCACATGCCTAGGAACTCTCAGGTGTGTTCACTGGGACTTGGAGAATCCCATCCTTTGCTCAGTCCCCACACCATTGGGAAATTCACTTCAGCAACTGTCCTGGCTACGCTAAGCAGCAGGGAAACTGAGCTGCAAAGAGAGTGTAGCTCATCCCCTGCCACACACCTCAGAATTCTCAGACTTCAGCATTTCCTGAAGTACACGGTGCATCCCTTCTCTCTTCCTCAATTGATGTTCAACAGCTCAGCCCCGGGTGCACCTGTTTTCTAGAAACTGGGAAGACTTTGTATTATCCAAGTCCAGATACAACAGTGCAGGTTGCTGGTGAGCATCCAGGAGGTAGAGCACAGAAAAATTGCCAACCACCTTCTCCTGCTCACCTTTGAACACTATAATTAACTTGAAGACTAAGGAAGAAACATATAATTCATCTGGTGACTAGAAACTCTCACAGAGGCACGAGAAACCAAGAAAATCTCTCTCCCCCAATGGAAAATACTAATTTCTCATCATCCACAAACAATACTATGGAATTCATGGAGATGTCTAATAAACAATCCAGAATATTTATAGTCGCAAAACTAAATCAGATGCAAGAGAAAAGAGACAACAAATTCCAGAAGATAAAAGAAACAATGAGCTCCAGGAGATTGAGGGAGTCCTTTTATGATTTGAAAGAAGTAATAGACACCATAAAAAAGAATCAAATGAAGTTGTTGGAGATGAAGACTGTAATACAGGAAATCAAAGTCTCCCTAAAAACTATTAGATCTAATCTATTAGCAGATTAGATCATGCAGAAAATTGAATCTTTATTTTTTTTATTTCTATTTCTTTTATATATTCAATCATGTTACTTAGCTTACAAAGTTAATATTCCAACATGTGTACATTTTTCACCAGTCCAGTTCACCATACTAGAAAGTTCTCTTCAATAGATAATAACCCATTTCTTTGTCCCATAAATGCCTTGCCTCTTTATTTTTCTTATTAATGTCCTTCCTCAGACAAAACATCTGACCTAGAAAAAAGTACTAAAAAGACTGAGAAAATAACCAATAATGAGGATAATATACAAAAGATACCAATAAGCGCCCAAATATCTGGATAGTTGGTATCCCAGAAGGTGAAGAAAATAATAAGGGCATTGATAATCTATTCCATGAAATCCTGGAAGAAAACATTGCAAATCAAGAGAGGCATTCAAATATCAGACCCAAGAAATACAAATAATCCCAAATAGAATCAACCCAAGAAGATCTTCTCCAAGGCACATCATAGCCAGATTGGCCAAAACCACAGACAAAGACAAGATCATAAAATTGGTAAGAGAGAAATGTCAAGTTACTTACAAAGTGTATCCCATCAGGTTAACACTGGACCTCTCATTGGAAACAATGCAGGCAAGGAAAGAATTAACAAAAATGTTAACAAAAAAAAATAATTTCAACCAAGATTACTATACCCAGCAAGATTATTTTTCACATGGGAAGAAAACATAAAAACATTCTCAAATAAACAAAAGCTAAAAGAATTTACCAACTCCAGGCCAGCTTTTCAAGAAATTCTGAAGGGAGTGCTGTACCAGGAAAACTACAGTCAAACAGATAGAAATAAGAGAACAAAAAACAACCAAGACAATGGCTCACTTAATGATAAAAACATGTCCAGAAATATTGATGATAGTGTTGAATGTGAATGGATTAAATACTCCAATCAAAAGACATAGACCAGCTGAATGGATAAAAAAAAAAAAAAAAAAAGAAACAGAAACCCTCTTATCTGTTGTGTACAAGAAACGCATCTCATGGATAAAGACATATATAGACTAAAAGTGACAGGTTGGAAAAAGGTATTCCATGCTAATGGACATCAAAAAAGGACTGGAGTCATGATACTGATTTCAGACAAACTAGGCTTTAAGACAAAACTGTAAGAAGAGACAAAGAAAGGCATTATAGAGTAGTATAAGGGTTAATCCATCATGAAGACATAACACTTATAAATATCTATACACACAACTCAGGAGCACCCAAATATGTGAAGGAAAGACTGCTAGAGCTAAAAGGAGAGATAGGTTGCAACACTATAATCGTTGGGGATCTCAACACCCTTTAGACAGATCTTCTTTTTTTTTTAATATTTTTTCTATTTTATTTTATAATTTCTTATTTATATTTAATTGATGTACATCTCTGTGGGCACAGCATGGACTTTTAAAGCATACATACAATGTGTGATAATCAAGGATAATACCATATTCCTCATTTTCAATTAACACATTGGAGATATTTGTGTATACATATGTGTGTGTGTACATACACATGTATGTATATATATATACATGTGTGTGTGTTTAATTGGGGGACATCGTTTGCTTTTTTCTAGACAAAGAATAAGCAAAGAGATACAGGATCTAAAAGATACCATAAATTAAATGAACTTGACAGACATCTATAGAACTTTCTACCCTAAAACCACAAAATACACATTTTTCTCATCCCCGCATGGAAGCTTTTCAAAGATTGATCATATGATAGGCCACAAATCAAGCCTTTACAGATTCAAAGGTATAAAAATTATACCCAGCATCTTCTCTAATCATGACAGATTTAAACTTGACATTAATTTCAGGAAAATATCCTTGAAAATATACAAATACAGGGAAGCTAAACAACCTACTTCTGAATGACTTCTCAACTACCAAAGAAATTAAGACTGAAATCAAAAGAGTTATGGAAACAAATGATAATGAGTACAGGAGTTCCCATAATCTATGGGATACTGCAAAAGCAGTCATAAGAGGAAAATTCATAGCAATTAGTGCGCATTAAAAACAGATAGAAAGGTGGTAAATAGACAACATCATGCTTCAAGGAACTGGAAAAACAACAACAACAAAAAATTTTTGAGAGGTTTTTGCTATAGAGTGCAAGCACTCTCCAGAAAGACAAAGAGAGACAGAGAGACAGAAAGTGAGAAATCACCCCCAGAGGGGATGGCCATGCCACATGGGAGTCCAGTGACATAGCCATTACCCCATCTGCTGGTCCCCCCAATTTTTTTTAATGCCAGGAGAAAAGAAATAATACAGATTCAAGCAGAAATAAAATAACTATACAGAAAATAAATGAAAACAAAGCTGGTTCTTTGAAGAGATTAACAAGATTTTATACCATTAGCTAGACTGATTAAGAAGAAGAGAGAAATGAATCAGATTAATCAAATTTGCAATGAAACAGGTAGTATTACAACAGACATAACAGAAATACAAAACATCATTAGAAGATATTATGTATAACTGTATGTCAACAAACAAGAGAACCTGGATGAGATGGACAAATTCCTGGGTACACATAACCTACCAAGATTGAATCAGGAGAACATAGAAAGGCTGAATAGACCCATAACAAGCCATGAGATTGAATCAGTAACAAATAACCTCACAACAAGGAAAAGCCCAGGTCCTGATGTCCTCACTTCTGAATTCTACTAAACTTTTAAAGAAGAGTTAACCCCCATTATACTCAAACTATTTCTAAAGACCCAAAAGGAAATAATCTTCCCAAACTCATTTTTATGAAACCTCCATAATCTTCATTCCCCAAACAGATAAAGGCATGGCAAAAAGAAAAAAAAAAAAAAGGAAAACTACAGATCAATATCTCTGATGAATATAGATGCAAAAATTCTCAACAAGATACTTGCAAATCATCCAACAACATATAAAAAAGATTATTCATCATGACCAGGTAGGCTTTATTCCAGGGATGTAAGGGTGGTTTGACATATGCAAAACCATAAACATAACACACCATATTAACAGAAAGAGTGATTTTTAAAAATATGATTGTTTCAATTGATGCAGAGAAAGCATCTGATGAACTACAACACCACTTCATGATTCAGACTGTTAGCAAAATTGACATTAGAAGGGTCATTTCTCAACATAGTAAAAGCCATATATGAAAAATCTATAGCTATCTTTATACTGAATGAGAAAAAACTGAAAGCTTTTCCACTAAAAACTGGTACAGATAAGGCTGCCCACTTTCTCCACTCCTTTTCAATATAGTGCTGGAAATCTTAGCCAGTAAAATCGGCTCTTTTCTGGCTGGAACCATGGAGGGCGTTCAAGAGAAGAAAAAGAAGGTTCCTGCTGCAGCAGAAACCAAGAAAAAGGCTCCTGCTGTGGCAGACACCCTTAAAAAAAAAAAAGAAAAAAGGCAAAGGACTTTTGCAGAGCTGAAGATCAAGCACCTGAGAAAGAAGTTTACTCAAAAGATGCTTCGAAAGGCAAGGAGGAAGCTTATCTATGAAAAAGCTAAGCACTGTCGTAAGGAATATAGACAGATGTACAGAACTGAGATTCGCAGGGCCAGGATGGCAAGAAAAGCTGGCAACTTCTCTGTACCTGCAGAACCCAAATTGGCGTTTGTCATCAGGATCAGAGGGATCAGTGGCTGGGCCTGAAGGTTCGAAAGGTGTTGCAGCTTCTTCGTCTTCGCCGGATCTTCAACACCAAGATTATTTCTGTAATCTGGTCAGTAAACAATCAGAGTGGCTGGGGTTGGGCTCGACCTAGAACTATATATTGCATGGGGGTACCCGAACCTGAAGTCAGTAAATGAACTCATCTACGAACGTAGTTACGGCAAAATCAATAAGAAGTGAATCGCTTTGACAGATAACTCTGATTGCTCGATCTCTTGGTAAATTTGGCATCATCTGATGGAGGATCTGATTCATGAGATCTATACTGTTGGAAAACACTTCAAAGAAGCAAATAACTTCCTGTGGCCCTTCAGTTTATCTTCTCCACGGGGTGGAATGAAGAAAAGGACCATCCATTTTGTAGGAGGTGGAGATGCTGGCAACAGGGAAGACCAGATCAACAGACTTATTAGAAGGATGAACTAAGGTATCCACCATGAATATTTTTGTAATCTGGTCAGTAAATAAACAGTGGTGTTTTCAGACTGAAAAAAAAAATCTTAGCCAATAAAAGCACAAAAGAGAATAATATTAAAGGCATTTAAATAAGGAAAGATGAGTTGAAAATATCTTTATTTTCAGATGACATTATGGTATACTTCAAAGACCCAAAGGTTTCCATGAAAAAACTTCTCAAAGTAAAAAATAAATACAGTACAAAGTAAAAAATAAATACAGTAAAATGGTAGAATACAAAATCAACATCCAAAAATTGATAGCATTTTTATATATGAACAAGAAGCTGAATGAGGTAGAACTGAAGAAAAAAATCCCTTTTTACCATAGCCACAAAGTGTATAAACTACATAGGGATAAACCTAACCAAGGAAGTCAAAGACCTTTACAACGAAAGCTATGAAAATCTATAATAAGACATTGAAAATGACACAAAAAAGGTGAAAGGACATCCCATGTTCTTGACTTGGAAGAATTAATATAATCAAAATGGGGAAAAAAAGAAAAATAGAGATAAATATGTTCATGGATTGGAAGAAACAAAACCCCAATTAATCTACATATCTAACACAATTCTAATCAAATTACCAGAGACATTCTTCACAGATTTAGAAAAGACAATCATAGAATTTGTCTGAAATCATAAAAGACCCTGTATTGACAAAGCAATCCTGCAGAAGAGTGAGTGGGTGGCATCTCACTCCTTGACCCTAAAATACATTATAAAGCTATGATAATCAAAACAGCATGGTATTGGCACAAAAACAGGTGGACCAATGGAACACAATAGAGACCCCAGAAATAAACTCCAAAACATACAGCCAACTGATTTTTGACAAAGGGTATCAGTCAATTCAGTGAGAAAAGGAAAATCTCTTCAGCAAATGGTGCTGGAAAAACTGGGTATCCACCTACAGAAAGATGAAATTGGACCCTCATCTTTACCCATTCATATAAAGCAACTCAAAATGGATCAAAGATCTAAACCTAAGACCTCAAACTATAAAACTACTGATGGAAGACACTGGGGAAATTCTGGGAGACATTGGGACAGGCAAAGACTTTTTAAATAAGACCCCCAACATGCAGCCAATAATCCCAAAAATAGGCAAATGGAATTACATCAGATAAAAAAGTTTCTGCACAGCAAAAGACACAGGAATTAGTGTGAACCAACAAGCTTCAGAATGGGAGAATATTTTTGTATACTATGCCTCAGATAAGGGACCAATAACCAGACTACACAGGTAACTCAAGCAACTTACCAAGGGGGGGGGAAAAAAAAAAGAAAAGATTAACCCAATGAACTGAACAAAAAAAAAACTTTCTAAGAAAAACATATAAACAACCAAAAAGCATATGAACAAATGCTCAACATCCCTCATTGTAAGGGAGATGCAGATTAAAACCACAATGAGATACCACCTAACTCTGTCAGAATGGTAAAACTAAATATACAAAAAATGTTAAGTATTACCAGGGTTGTGGTGAAAGGGGACCTCTCCTGCACTGTTGGTGGAAATGTAAACTGGTCCAGCCACTGTGGAAAACAACATAGAGGTTCCTCAAAGACCTGCAAATAGAACTACCATATGATCCAGCAATTCCACTCCTGGGAATCTACCCAAAGGACAGGAGAATACTCAGTTGGAAAAGTCCTTGCACATCTATGTTTATTGCGGCATTATTCATGATTGCTAAGACATGCAACCAACCCAAACATCCATGAACAGAAGAGTGGATTGAAAAAGTGTAGCACATATACTGCATGGAATACTATTCGACCATAAAAAACAATAAGACTCTGGTATTTGATAGAAAGTGGATGAATGTGGAAGATTTATAGCTGAGTGAAGTGAGTTAGGCTATGAAAGGGAAACATTGTATGTCTCCACTTAATATATACTGACTATCCACACTCTATGGTAGAGACTGAACGACCGGAGGGTATAAAAGCATTGGATATAGTTACGGACACTGGAGACAGTGTGAAAGGAAGGTAGGAGAGGGGAAGCATGTAACAAAGGAAACTAGGGAGAAATATAGAGAAGTAAGACATTTGTGAGATACAGAAATGGTTTATTACCTGTTGGTGATAACATGTATAGTATTCTCAACTGGACTGGTATGAAGTGTATTTCATGTTGGGAAAAGTCTCTCTACAAGCTAAATGATGTATAACAATTGAATGTATAAAATAATAAGAATAATAAAATAAATTTTAAATTTTAAAAGAGAAGGAAAAAAGAAGAAGAAATGAAACCAGAAAAACTACAGTGCTGGGCCAGCCCCATAGGGAAATGGTTAGGCATTGCACAGGGAAAACTGAATCCCGAATGACTGACTGGGGTTTGAGTTCAGGCCCCATTATCTCGAGAGACACACCAGGCACACTTGCATGTCACAAAGGTCTTGAGGGGTTGAAGAATTGGAAGAAAAAAGATTTGGGCATGGACAGCCTCTTCAAAGGATGCTTTCCTTCTCTCTTTCTCTATCTTGTGCATATATGCCCTCTCCAAAAAAAAAATAATAATAATTAATACAAATTTTAAAAATATAACACCTATTTACATTGTACTAGGTATTATAAGTAATCTAGAGATTATTTAAATATATAGGAGGAGATATGTAGACTATATGCAAATACTATACCATTTAATATATGGGACTTGAACATTTGCAAATTTAGGTATTTTCAAGGTCCAGGAACCAATCCCAGGTACTAAGGGACAAAGGTATATAGGTATAAATAGAATAAAACATTTAAAGATTCTTATGCTTAGATCTATAAAATGCAGATGTCAGTGCAGTAGCAAAACAACTGAGTCCACATGTAACAGTCCTGGCCTCCACATATGCAGGTGTGTGGGTGTGCCCATGAGCTGGACAGGTGAGGCTAGTGGTGAGTCACAAGATGAAGACTATGTTGGAAGTGCCCCCCCCTTATGTCTGTGTATGTGTCTCATGGAAGAAAATAAACATTTTTAGAAAATAAAAAATGACTAATGATAATAAAAAATTAAGTGAAACCTATATAATTAGAGATGGAGTGGTGGTTAAGACGCTGGATTCCCACGTGGCTGATCACAGTTTAAATCCCAGACCCAGCAGCTTGAAAATCATGCCAGATGTGTGTGCATGCGTGCCCAGAATCCCAAGAGAATGGAGAAGTAGGGATTGTGGCATGGCCATCCACCCAGGGGGTGATTTTTTCACTTTTCCTCTCTGTGTCTCTCTCCAGAGAGTGCTTGTGACCTATGGCAAAAGAAAAAAAAAAAAGAGAGATATCATGTTCATGGATTAGAAGACTCAACATCATAAAGATGTCAATTCTACCCTTTGATGTTAAGCTCCAGATCATCTTTAAAAAGTCTTTAACAGGCTAGGTTAGGGATCCTATGTCTGTTTTCTCATCATATCTGTTGTTGCTGTTGTTGCTGTAGGTATTTCATTTTTTTCAGAGGAAGGTTTTTGCTGTTGTTGTAGTTGTTGTTTTGCTATAGGATGTGTGTACTCGCCAGAGAGACTCAGAGACAAAGAGACAGCAAGAAATCTCTCCCCAGGTATGGTGATGGCCATGCCACAATCCCTTCCTCTCCATTCTCTTAGGATTTCGGGCACACATGCACATACTTACCCAGTGTGAGTAGTGTGAGTTTTAAGCTTCTGGGTCCGGGACTCAAACCATGGCTGACAGTGTGGGAGTCCTGCAACGTAACCATTACATCAACTTCTGGTCTCAACTACAAGTATTTTATTTTTTAGAATTATTTTATTTAACTTTTTATTTATTTATTTTAATTTGACCAGAAAGGGACAGAGTGAGAGCGAGAGGGAAAATGAGCTGCCAGGTCCAGAACGCAAACTATGGTCAGCCATGTGGGAGTCCAGCACCCTTAACCACCACTCTACCTGCCAGCTCTGTAGGTATTTTTAAGGACCTTGATAAATGACACTTCTTTTCCCTTATCCAGAACCCACTGGAAAAAATGTGATCTTTCAAATGTGATCTGTATTGCTAACGTAGCTGGTGTTGCTGAGGGGATGCTGCGCAGGGAAGCTTTGCCGTGCTGGACCCAGACCTTGGCACAGTTGTGATGAGCCAGACTCCTCCCAGCACAGGCAGACTTCCCTTCAAGCAGCGTAGTCCGGGGAAATTGAAGACAAATGGTCTAAGATCCACATGCCAAGTTCTTCCTCCCAAATTCACTTTTAGCTGAATCTCTCCTTCTCTCTTAGATGTAAGCGAGGGACTTCAGAGGCACCACAAGAGGCTGCCGCTCCCTTAACACATAGTGCATGGAAGGGATGTGAAAACATGCCTTTCATGTTCCTCTCAGCAGGACCAGTGTAGATCTCCCTCTGACGCTGGCTTTCTTCTCCCACTGGACTGGGAGTTACTAGAAGAAGCCAATGTGCCCACTGTCCAGGCCGGGTCACACACAGGGCAGTTGCCCAGTAAGGATCAGTGAGTCCGCCTCAGAAATCTATCTCCTTCCTCTGTACTCCGAGACATTCTCTCCTCCAGGTGAACCTGCCCTACCTACAAGGAAAAAGGCTCATACTTTGGAGGGCCTGTTGTCACTGTTTCTTTGGGAAAGGTTTAAAAAAAAAAGAGCAGATATGTGTATGTGAGAGCGCAGTAAAGTTTTCTGCTGGTAAATAATGTTCACCACCATCGTGGGGCTGGCAATACAATGTCAAGGTAGGATTCCACATGCACGGACGTTCAGTGGCTATTGAGGTCCTACTTGCTTAATGCATTCTGCTGGAAAATCAAGCCACATCTAAATACAACCTCTGTAAATATGCCTATTATTTTCCAGATCAGTGGTGAAGAAAATGAGATCAGCTCTTAAAAATAGCTTGTGCGGGAACCAGCAAATGGCATAATGGTTATGTTACTGGACTCACATGTAGTCAACCGTGGTTTGAGTCCTGGACCCGGTGACTTAAAACTCATGTCGTGTGCATGTGTGTGTGTGTGCCTAAGATCCAGAGAAGAGAATAGAGAAGAAGGGACTGTGGCATGGCCATCACCCCGGGGACCAATTTCTCACTTTCTATCACTTGCTTGCTCTCTGTCTGGTGAGTGCATGCACCCTATAGCAAAAATATCTCAAAAAATTTTAAAAGAAAGATGGTCATAAAATATCCATGTGAGATAAAACAGAGTGTAAAAAGTTAGCTTTAAGATACAAACTATGTATATAAATCATATACTGAAAAGGGCAAGATAAAGTATTTTCAGAAATGAAAATAGTCATTTTCATTTATGGTAAATTAGGACTGAATCTTAGAAATCTTTAATCGATTTCAGTATTTAATGATGACCATTCACGAACCTCCTTCACAATATTTTGCACTAATGGATGAAAAAGTACGGATGACAATTCCTTGAGCCAAGACTGTACAGAGTGGCACCCGTATATATGAGGGAGGTTTTCAAAAAGCTCACAGAAATGTATATTCTAGAAAAGCTGCATGGATTTCAATTTATATTTTTAATTTTATTTATTATCATCATAATCTTGTTTATATTACATTGAATTGCATATAATTTACAGTGTATTACATTGCTTTTTCAAAAGGTAATGCCATGCATGTCAGTCAATACAGAGACATTAAAATCTCCACTTCATGGGACCAGCAGTTAGCATAATGGCTATGTCGCTGGACTCCCACGTAGTCGACCGCGGTTTGTGTCCCGGACCCAGTGGCTTAAACTCCTGTCAGGCCTGTGTGCGTGTGTGCCCAAGATCCCGAGAGGAGAATGAAGGAGAAGGAATTACGATGTGGCCATCCCCCCTGGGGGGTGATTTCTCGCTTTCTGTCGCTCTGTCTGTCTCTGTCTGTCTGGCGAGCACACGCACCCTATAGCAAAAACCTCTTCAAAAAAAAAAAATCCCCACTTTATCATTCAATCTCTTTTCATTGTTTTTCCCAATCATTATTGTATTATTCCAATTATTTTTTAACCAATCAATCACTATTTCTCATTTTGCTTTTAAAAAGACTTTATACAACATGAAATACTTCTCAGACCAATCCAGTTGAGAATACTATACATGTCATCATCCATAGGTAATAAACCATATCTGTGTCCCACTAATGTCATGCCTCCCTATTTGTTCTCTTGCTATCTTTCTCTATCTTCTTCTCTTCACCCCCCTCCATTCCACACTGTCTTATTCTCATTAAGTATTTTCACTGCTTTTATGTCCTCCAATATTTCGCTCTCTACCATAGAGTGCGGATAGTCGGTATATATTAAGTGGATACATACAATCTCTTTCTTTCATAGCCTGGCTTACTTCACTCAGCAATAGATCCTCCATATGGATTTCAATTTTTTTTTACACTAAAACATGACTGCAATTGTTTTGGCATCACTTGTTGAAAAGACTATCATTTTCCCACATTGCAGTTTGTTAAGTTAGTTGTCTTACAAGGTGGACATGAGTCTATAAATGGACTCTCTCCAAGGAGAAGAAATTTCTAAAGCCCATTGATTCGTGTGTTTATTTTCATGCAATACCACCCTGACCAGTCTTTAGTCTCCAACTTTGTTCTTCTTTTTCAGAAAACGTTTTGAGTGTCTTAGGTGCTTTGAATCTTCTTACAAAGTTTAGAATCAGGGCCAGCACCGTGGTGCAGAAGTAGCATAACACTCCACAATGAGGCCATGTGGGAGGACTCCAGGTTTGCATTCAAGATCTCCCAGCTGATGCTGAGGAGGACCCTGTAGGGGCTGCCTCCCTCAGCTCCTCCAAATAAATAATTAAATACACTTATTTTAAAAGTTTAAAAAAAAAATTAGAATCAGGTAGTCACACCAACTTTCTCTTAATTTAACGTATCTTATTTCTGGGCCAGTTCTGTGTCCTAGTGATGAAGGGAGCTGGATCCCACATGGCCAACCACAGTTCAAATCCTGGCCCTGGCGGCTTGAAAAACATGTTGGGTGCATGTGCATGCGTGCCTCAAATCCCAACAGGATAGAGACGTGGAGAAGGATGACGAGCGCCCGTTGGGGTCGGGGGAGCTTTGTCCTACTGTTTCTCTGTAGCAAGAGTGCAGGCTCTCTGGCACTTTAAAAAAAGAGAGAGAGAAAATACTTTGTTTCTGACCCTGCCTTTCCTACATTATCGCAGTCTCATTGATGGCTCCGACTTTGACCCGAGTGATGTTCAGGGAGTCGTGAATTCTGAGTCCATGTGTCATGGTTCAAAATGCTTATATAGCACAATAACTCTCAGCCTGCGTTCAAAATCCACCTCACCAGGCACCTGCTAAGTGTCTGCTCTATGCCGGGCATTTGGCAGGCATTTTCTCTCCCAATTCACAGAGCAGCCCGGCAGCTGGCATGACGGCTCTGCTTGTCCCAGGCCACACCACAACCCCCAAGCGGAGGGTCTGGACTGTGCGGACCAACACAGCTCGCCCCATGAACCAGCCCAGGGGGACTCAGGGTGATGCATTTGTGCCAAGTGGCTCCCAGCAGTCACCTCATGCTCTTGGGCTTGTCCTCTAGCCACTGAAAGCAGGTCAGCCTCCGTTAGGATGATGGCATGACCCTGGCCACAGGGAATGTGTCTCCCCTTGTGTTCCTCAGGCTGTGACAGTTACAATCACGTAAGATACTTGCAAAAAACAGATTCCCAAACCTCAGACCTCATCTACTAAGTCTGAATTTCTGAGGATGGTGCCCAAGACTCTTACTTTTAAAAGCTCAGTGAGTGTTTAAAAGCAACTGTCCTAGATCGAGTTCACCGCCTTGTAGTTAAGGGAGATTCATCCCACATGGCTGACCACACGATTCAAATCCTGGGCCTGGAGGCTTAAAAAATGCACAGGATGCATGTATGTGATTCTCAAAAAGTCTAAAAAGAGAGAAATGGAGGAGAAAGGATTGTGGTATTGACCATTCCCTGTGGGGGTGTCTTCTCCCTCTCTGTCTCTGGCAAGAGCACATACTCTCTGGGAAATAAATAATAAAATAAAATATAGGAAGAAGCAATTGCCCATACACCACGCCGTGGGAACTCACTCTAGCTGTTCTTCAACACCCATGAGCTTGTCCCTTTCATGCGCCATAAAATTAAGACAGAGCCTCTGGTCCTCATTGTCTTTGGCCCAAATCTCCAATCAGCACTGATTCTAATTTTTGGCTTTTGTTTGCTTTTTGTTTTGGGTTTTTTTTGTTTTGTTTTGTTTTGCTATAGGGCACATGAGTTTTCAGGAAAGAGACAGAGAGAAAAGAGGGGCAAAATCACCCTCCTGGGGGACGGCCACGTCACAAACCTCTTTCCTCCAACTACTCTGGCTTTTGGACACACGAGCACATATGCCCGAATGATTTTCAATCTGCTAGGTTCGTAATTCCAACTGCACAGCCAGCCAGTGAGATCCAGCTGCCCTGCCCTGATACCATTTTAATATGAAAAACACATTGGTTCCCTCCACAGTTCCCCACACGAGACAACTATATGGAATACCTGACCCTAACCTATGACAGATCCAGTACTGAAGGGGGAAATGTTACTCTACAGAACACAAAGGGAACAGGAAAAAAAGAAAACTGGATATAGACACACATCCGTGTAAGTAAACGCACCCTTGCTGAGCTGGCAGTTGTACTGTGGGAACACCCCAACTCTAAGGAAATGCGTGCTGTACATTTAAGACTGAAGGGGCATGTAAGGCACCGTCACCTGGTTCAGAATAGGGGCAGGGAGTGCATTTGTGTGTATGTGGGTGTGTGTGTGAGTGAAGTGAGAAAAAGAGAGCATGCACAAGTGTGTGCAAATGATAAAGCAAATAGGGTAAAATACTTTTTAAGGTGAATGTGTACATAAATGTGTTGTGTACTCTTTTTGGTTTTGCAACATTTTGTAAGCTTGAAATGATTTCTAAAAAATGAAGGGGAAAGTGATCACATGTTGATTTTTAACATCCTTTTGCATCAGTCAAGCCCTTCACACTAAATAAACTCTTAATCTCTGGGCAATACTCTCTGCATCCTAAGGAGCTAAATGGAGGCCCCGTTCCTGTGGAATAACCCTGTGTGAATAGAACAGTGAGGTTACTAAGCAACCCGAGGCACCTTCCGCTGACTCTATTTAAAGACTAAGTCAGGTTTTCCTCTTTTAAAACCTTTTTAAATAGAATCCAACTGTTTCATGCACTTCAGTTCTTCCTTCTTATTTTGCAAATCCTCCACAATCCTTTCCGAGGGTTGATTTACAGATACCACACTTCATAAAAACCACCAATATTTACCAAGCAGTTACTCTGTGTAGGAGCTCGAGGTAGGCCCTGGGAGCGGGAGGCTTACCAGCAGTCTGCTGTACGCTGTTTGGGGAGGCGTGTTTGGACTGCCTGTGGTAGGCAGAGGATCAGGGACACACACATATGCACATGCACATGCAAACACACACGTACACACACACACACAGAACCAGAAAGCAAACTCGTGCTAGGCTTGGACCAGCAACTCCTTTCATTTGCTAAAGAATCCCAAAGAGCCAGACGGTAACAGTGGTAACAACACTCTGCAATGTCCAGCCCGTGTAGGAGGATCCCAGGTTTGCCTCCAGAGGCCTCCCTGTGCCCTGAAAGGAAGGCCCTCTTGTCCCGTACAGAGAATTCTGCAGCTGAAACCATGGGCCTGGCACGAGGACAAGTTTTCAGTGCCCGTGAGCCAGGTTCTGTGCTCACTCCAACCCTTAGGCTCCCCGAGCCCTGTCAGCCCACAAAACAGGCATCTTCATTACTCACGGGACAGCCAACGCTGAGGAGCTGGGGAGCTGGGAGTTCAGCTTCTCTCTTTCTCTCTCATCTCAACAGCTACAACGTGTTTTTATTTGATCTTTAAGAATTACCCTAAATGCAGGATCAGCAGGTGGCGTAGTGGTTAAGGCACTGGATTCTCACATGGTCGATTGTGGTTTGAGACCCAGACCTGGAAGCTTGCTTCTTACTTTCCCTGTTTCTTTCTCTCTCTCTCTCTAGTGACTGCATGTGCCCTATATAGCAAATTAAAAATAGTAAAGATAATAAAATAATTCTTAAAAAAAGAATTTCCCTAAATGTTTCACTGTGAATATTTAATGTATAAAACTCTAACATTTAGGGACATTTTTTTTCTCCTTCCAAGCAAATCAAAGACCTCAGAACACAAACCCAGATCATGACCTTGAAAATCACATTCATTACTGTCCAATATTTTTGTTCCAACTTGTTTTGGTTTTGAGCTCCTAAATTAGGCATCATTTATTTAGTTTTATCCTGTCATGCTCTATCCTCTATTTTTGTTATTTCCAGAGAAATTAGCAAGAATACATAAAATGTTATAATCCCTAGTGATCAGTAGCAGGGCCAGCATGGGTCCAGAGGGGCCACACAGCAAAGCGGGTAGACATTGGCTAAGAGGTAGACACGTTCTGTCGAATAAAAAAGACGTGGTCTCCAATCCCATGAAGCTTTCAGTGTAGCCCACAGTCCAACAGCCATGGCTTCTTTGTATTTGATCTTGAAGAATTACCCTAAATGCAGGGTCAGCAGGTGGCATTGTGGTTAAGGTGCTGGACATAGTCGATTGTGGTTTGAGTCCTGGACCCGGAAGAGATAAATCGATAAAGTATATGATTGGTTTGATTCAGGAATCCTATTGAAATGCACATGTGGATACTATAAAAAGTTTGTAGAGGGAACCAGCAGATGGCATAGTGGTTAAGATGCTGGACTCCCACGCAATCAACAAAAAAAAGTGGTTAAGGCACTGGATTCTCACATGGTCGATTGTGGTTTGAGACCCAGACCTGGAAGCTTGCTTCTTACTTTCCCTGTTTCTTTCTCTCTCTCTCTCTAGTGACTGCATGTGCCCTATATAGCAAATTAAAAATAGTAAAGATAATAAAATAATTCTTAAAAAAAGAATTTCCCTAAATGTTTCACTGTGAATATTTAATGTATAAAACTCTAACATTTAGGGACATTTTTTTTCTCCTTCCAAGCAAATCAAAGACCTCAGAACACAAACCCAGATCATGACCTTGAAAATCACATTCATTACTGTCCAATATTTTTGTTCCAACTTGTTTTGGTTTTGAGCTCCTAAATTAGGCATCATTTATTTAGTTTTATCCTGTCATGCTCTATCCTCTATTTTTGTTATTTCCAGAGAAATTAGCAAGAATACATAAAATGTTATAATCCCTAGTGATCAGTAGCAGGGCCAGCATGGGTCCAGAGGGGCCACACAGCAAAGCGGGTAGACATTGGCTAAGAGGTAGACACGTTCTGTCGAATAAAAAAGACGTGGTCTCCAATCCCATGAAGCTTTCAGTGTAGCCCACAGTCCAACAGCCATGGCTTCTTTGTATTTGATCTTGAAGAATTACCCTAAATGCAGGGTCAGCAGGTGGCATTGTGGTTAAGGTGCTGGACATAGTCGATTGTGGTTTGAGTCCTGGACCCGGAAGAGATAAATCGATAAAGTATATGATTGGTTTGATTCAGGAATCCTATTGAAATGCACATGTGGATACTATAAAAAGTTTGTAGAGGGAACCAGCAGATGGCATAGTGGTTAAGATGCTGGACTCCCACGCAATCAACGGCAGTTCGAGTTCCAGACCTGAAAGCTTGAAACTCATGCTGGGCATATGTGTGCATAGGCCCAAAATCCCAATAGGAGAATGAAGAAGGGATTGCAGAATGGTGAGCCAACCGGGGGTGATTTCTCACTTTCTGTCCCTCTGACTCTCTGTCTGTCCAGCAAGTGCATGCACCCTGTAGCAAAAATCTCTCTAAAAAACAAGTTTGTAGAAAAATGGAATTACAGTACGAGTTATTGTAGTGCAAAAAATTTTTGAAATCTGTCCATAGTTTGATTTTGTTAGAGGTTTGATTTTTGCTTTAGGGCACGTGCACTCACCAGAGAGAGAGACAAAGACACTGAGAGGGAAAGTGACACATTACCCCCGAGGGGTAATGGCCATGCCACAATCCCCTCTCCTTCTTTCTCCTCCTGGGATATTTGGATACACACGCACACACACCAGGCATGAGTTTCAAGCCACTGGATCTAGAACTCGAACCACAGTCTGCCATGTGGAAATCCAGTGACGTAACCACTATGCGGTCTTCTGGCTGCTATGCATAGTTTTTTATATTATGCATTTCCATGAACTTTCTGAAGCTACCCTTGTGCAGGAGATTATAGTATTTTGGGTCCAGCAGGTAGTGTAGTGCATGAGGTGCTGGACACTGACATGGTCAACCTGGAACTGGCAGCTTAAAAAACACACCAGGCATGTGTGCGTGTGTGCCCAAAATCCCAGGAGAAGAGATTGTGACATGGCCATCTTCCCTGGGGGTGATTTTTTTCTTTCTATGTCTCTATCTCGGGGGGGTGATTTCTCACCTCTTTCACTGCCTCAAAGTTTCTCTCTCCGGCGAGTGCATGCACCCTATGGCACAAGCCTTTAAAAAAAAATTGAAAGGGACCAGCATTTGCGTAATGGCTATGTCACTGGACTCCCATGTAGCCAACCATGGTTCGAGTCCCGGACCCGGCGGCTTAAACTCATGCCGGGCACATGTGCGTGCGTGCCCAAGACCCCGAGAGGAGAATGGAGGAGAAGGGATTGCAGCGTGGCCATCCCCCTTGTGGGTGATTTCTCACTTTCTGTCTCTCTGTTTCTCTCTGTCTTTCTGGTGAGTGCACGCGCCCTATAGCAAAAAACCTCTCAAAAAAAAATAAAAAAAGATTCTATTTTTTCCAGAAACTACTCATACTCATTTGCTCCACCAAATTCCTCTTTTCTCTCAAGTGAGTGTCTTAAATGGTGCTTCAGTTTTATTCCCTACTTTTCCGTCACTTGTAATGACTAAAACAACCTGGCCATCACGCCATTCTCATAGTCAACCAGAATCACTCTCCCTTCTCCCAGCACTCTGTCTGCCACATGTGGGCCTACGTGGCTGCAGAGCGGAAGCACAGGGAGGTTCTCTGCCCCTCACACACCCTCTGCCTTCCTTCAGTCATTTGCCCCTTTGCTGTAGGAAGGAGGAGGGAGAAAGAAAAATGACGTATCCCCACTTGACACCCCTCCTGTAGTTTGTCAAGTCAGTTATAACTGCTAACCCATTACATGAGCAAGAATATGCTGAGAGAGACTGCCGCTGTGTTTGTAATTGATTATAATTAGCTTACTGCCTGTATAATTGACAGGGATGGGTGCCCACAAGACCCACTGACAACTGAATCCCAAGCAGGTCCCGACATCCAAGTGGTGCATTGCAGGATTTGGTGGGTGTTTCAGCTGACCCCAACTGATGACTCATGCAAAACTTCTCCAGCATGTCCACCTCCAATGTCCACACGGAGCTCCAGCAAGCCTGCAGCCTCTGCTCCCATCTGCCTCCAAGGCCCCCTGCTGCTCACCCTAAGAAAGGTCTTGCCCCTTTTCCTACTTGACCAAACAACCACTCACCTCCCATCATGCACTTTTCCCAGCTGTAGTAGCAAACAGGCAGAGCAGCGAGCGCAGCAGTTCAGAGGCATGGATGGGAAATCAGACACCAGGACCCCCATCTCCCGGGACCCACACGTTTTGGAGCCTGACCTAACTTGGCTTTAGAGAATAAAACTGCTGGAGAGACCTGTCCCTGTCCTATGGGCCAACTTCTTAAACACTGTGGTCTCCTGCGAAGTCACCTTCTCCTGCGTCTTGTTGCAGACCTCATTTTTATCTCTCATTTGAAAAGGCCGGAACATGTGGTTGTTGAGGAAGAGACTGGAACTCCTCCCTCGTGGGCCTTTCCCAGTCTCGGCCTGGAAGAAGCACACATCGAGGGCCTCAGCCCACTTCACCTGCCCTCTTCACATGGGAGAGGCTGGGAGGGGCAGGGAGGAGCCGCCTTCATGGGCCCAGGGAGAAGGGTCCGCCTTGGAAAGGAAAGGAAGGTGTTCATTTCCAAGTTAAAGTAAATGCTATCTTCACGACTAGATAGCATTTACTGCTGCCCCCAACTCTGATCGTTGATTTCTCCTAGTTCAGAATACACTTCCAGAACTCTCACTAGGATTCTGGAGCTGGGTGTTTACATGGTTTCACAGAATTCAGTCATTTCCAGAAAGACAGACTGCTTATTTTCCTGTGCTTTGTCTGTGGGAAATTTCCCCCCACAGGGAGGCTCACAATGTCCTCACAGGTAAGTCATCCACCCTGTCTATGAGGATGCCGGGCGCTCACTGGGATTGGACCCAGCGGAGCAGGCAGGCCCGCAGAAGCACAGACACAGGCAAGCCCGTGCAATGCAGAGGGACGGATGGAACAGAGAAAGAGGGGCAGGCGGAGCACGTTCTGCAGTTTGTCAGCCATGGTGTCATCGGGGAAGGCGAGCCCAGTGCACGGATGGCTTCTCCAAAGGCCCCGTCAGAGGTAAAAAGCCCTGGTCAGTAACGTGTGTGCCTTCCCCCAGTGGCTGTCGCACACCACCAGCTGTGGAAAGCCACAGCCTGTGTACACACTTGCGTGGCTTCCAGAGCGGCTGGGAGTTTCCAGAGTCAGGCGCGTGCTCCTCGATGGTGCCAGAGCCCTTTGGGCACACCAGATGCTGCTAATGTTCTGACTGTTGGCTGGTATGGACCAAACTTTTTTTTTTTGGAAAGATTTTTGCTATAGGGCACGTGTGCTTGCCAGAGAGACGAAAACAGAAAGCGAGAAATCACCCCCCAGGGGGGATGGCCACACCACAGTCCCTTCTCCTCCATTCTCCTCTCGGGATCTTGGGCTCGCACAGATGCACACTTGGCATGAGTTTTAAGTTGCCAGGTCTGGGACTCAAACCACAGTCGACTACATGGGAGTCCAGTGACATAGCCATTACACCATGTGTTGGTCCCTCGACTCTTAAATAATGGAATTCCTAAGAGGCAGTTTCTTACTCTCACGCTGCAGTGAAAGTATGAAGAGGACAGAAGGCAGTACAGAAGTACAGTGACGCTCTGCACAGCTGACCACGGGAGAAGGTTCCGGGATCGTGTCTGGAGACATCCCTGAACACACCAGTACATGTGTGCCCATGACCCGGGGCTGGCCAAGGCAGGGGTAGATTGCAGAGTGAAGACCCTGTTTGGGTTTCTATCTCTCCCTCTCTGTCTCTGCCCCTCTCTGTCTCTCTCACTCATGGAAGAAATAAAGTTAAAAAAAATAAAACTTACTTGTCTGAGAGGCTAGTCAAGATTGAGAAAGTTTTTTGTTTGTTTGTCTGTTTGAGAGGTTTTCGCTATAGGGCGCGTGCACTCGCCAGACAGACAGAGAGAGACATAGAGACAGAAAGCGAAAAATCACCCCCCAACCCAGGAGGGATGGTCACGCCACAATCCCTTCTCCTCCATTCTCCTCTCGGGGTCTTGGGCACGCACGCACACGCGCCCGGTGTGAGTTTTAAGCCACCGGGTCCAGGACGTGAACCGCAGTCAACTACGTGGAAGTCCAGCGACATAGCCATTATACTAACTGCTGGTTCCCGAGATTGAGAAAGTTTTAAAGAGGTGGAAGACTTCCAACCCCATTGGAGGCTGAGATTTCTGAGCAGATGAGACACTGACACCTCCTTATTATCAGTAAGAGTGTGGGGGGAGGGGCTCGGGCAGGAGCTTTCCACAGCAGTTCACGAGTGCCCGGTCCCATGTGAGGTGGCCCACGGCCCCGTGCCATTATATGCAACAGCCTTTACAGTGAATAAGCCTGGAATATGTGTAGAAACCTGTTATCATACGTAGCGGGAAACATGCATCTGAAGTAAGGCCATTTCATGGTACCGGGGACCACGCACATGAGGTGTCATCTCACGGCAACGGGCTCAGCTCAGAGGTGAAGAGTGAGTCGTGCTTATCTACTTAGCCGTGAGCATGTGGACTTCTCATCCACCGTAGCTACATAGGAACCTGTGCCCTTAGTAAATCAAGAAGAAATCAGTACGCTTTAGGGAATTGGAAAGGTGGCTACAACATCCAGTTTCCAAGAGAAAAAGTGAAGTTGGTTCCAAGAACAAGCAGACTTTTTTTGCAATGGCTAATGGTCCTGTTTGCATGTTTGGGGTTTGGGTTTTGGTTCGTTTGAGATTATTGTCATGGTTGCTGTTCCCGAGCCACTGCCTGGGAGATAGGGCGACACCCTCAAGGCTACCTCTATGACTTAAATGCAAAGGCAACAGGGGGGTGTTGAGGATCCTTGTAGAGGGACGAGAAGGAGGAAGAGACAGAGGAAAGAAAGCAGGACTGCTAGAGCTCTTCCCAGTCAGCACCCCCCTCTGCGTTTCCGAAATCGAGGTCTCTCAGCTGCTGACTAGTGAAGAGACGGAACAAGTTATTTCATCTGTTTCTTTCCTTGTCTATAAAGTGGAATAAATGGTCTTTACCTTATAGAACCATGGTGAAGAGGAAATGAGGTAACAAATATTTGGCACAACACCTGGCACATGGAAAAGCTCAATGCCTGCATCTTTGCTCAGCTACTATGTGGTGCGCCTGGACTAGCTCCAAACCTCCTCACCTGTCTCCAGTTACCACACCTGGACAACATCCAATGCCTCCTCATCTGTCTACAATTATCACACCTGCACTGCCTTCCACCCCTCCTCGCCTGTCAACAATTATCACACCTGGACTACTTCCAACACCTCCTCACCTATCTAAAATGTTCACACCTAAAAACCACATCCAAAGCCTCCTCATCTGTCTACAATTAACACACCTGGAAGACCTCAAAGCCTCCTCACCTGTCTACGTTACCACACTTCAACTACCTCCAAAAATCTTCGCCTGCCTAGAATTATCACACAGCACTACATCCAATGTGTCCTCATCTGTCTATAATTACCACAACAGGACTACCTCCAACGCCTCTTCACCTGTCTACAATTATCACACCTGCACTACCTCCAATGCCTCCTCACATGTCTAAAAATATCACACCTGGAATACCTCAGATATCTCCTGGCCTGTCTAAAATTAACACCGCCTCCTCCCCTATGTACAATTATCACACCTGGGCTACCTCCCATGCCTCCTCCTATGTCTACAATTACCACACTTGGAATACCTCCGATACCTTCTTGACTGTCTACAATTATCACACCTGCACTACCTCCAGTGCCTCCTCCCGTGTGTACAATTATCACACCTGAACTAACTCCCATGCCTCCTCCATTGTCTACAATTACCACACTTGGAATAACTAAAATGTCATCTTGAGTGTCTACAATTATCACAACTGGATTATTTCCAACACCTCCTTACCTTTCTACAATTTTCATACCTGGACCACATCCAACACCTCTTGCCTATCTAAAATTATCATACCTGGACCACTTCCAAGGCCTCCTCACCTCTGTACACTTAACATACCTGGATTATGTCCAACACCTCATCCACTGTCTACTACTGTCACACCCAGACTACCTTCAGTGCCTCCTCACCTGTCTACAATGATCACACCTGGACTACCTGCAACGCCTAGTTGCCTCTATGTAATTATAACACATAGACTACCTCCAATGCCTCTTCACCCGTGTGCAATTATCAGACATGGACTACTCCCAATGCCTTCTCAATCATCTACAATTACCAAACCTGGACTACCTTCCACGTCTCCTCACCTATCTACAATTACCACACCTGAACTACATCCAACACATCCTCACCTGTCTACATTTATTATATCAGGACCACCAAATACTCTCTTAACCTGTCTACAATTGTCACACATGGACTACCTCCAATGCCTCCTCGTCTGTCTACAATTATGACATCTGGACTACCTCCAACACCTTCTCGCCTTGCAATTGTCATACCTGGACTGCTTCCAACGCCTCCTTGCCTGTGTAAAATTATCACACCTGGACTATATCCAACACCTCGTTGCCTGTCTACAGTTATCACACCTGGACTACCTACAATGCCTCCTCGTCTGTCGACAATTATCCTACCTGCACTACCTCCAGTACCTCCTCACCTGTCTACAATTATCACACCTGGACAACCTCCAATGCCTCCTTGCCTGTCTATACTTATCACAAATGGACTACCACCAATGCCTCCTTTCTTATCTACAATTTTCATACCTAAACCACATCCAACACCTCCTCGCCTGTCTACAATTATCACTCCTGGAACACTGCAAGGCCTCCTCACCTACGTACAATTATCACACTAGGACTACCTCAAATTCCTCCATGCCTGTATACTATTATCATAACTGGACCACCTGCAAAACCACCTTGCCTATCTACATTTTTCACACCTGGATTACCTCCAACACCTCCTCGCCTGTCTATAATTATCACACCTGGACTACCTCCAATGCCTTCTCAAATGCCTCCTTCTCTGTATACAATTGACACACCTGGACTACCTGCAAAGCCTCCTTGCCTATCTACAATTTTCACCCCTAGACTATCTCCAACATATTCTTGCCTGCCTACAATTATCACACCTACACTACATCCAACATGACCTTGCCTGTCTACAATTATCACACAAGGACTACCTCCAATGCCTCCTCGCCTATCAAAAGTTATCACACCAGGACTACATCCAAAACCTTCTCATTTGTCTACAATTATCACACCTGCATTACCTCCAACACCTCACCTGTCTACAAATATCACATCTGGACCACCTGAAACACTTCCTTGCCTGTCTACAATTAACACACCTGGACTACCTCTATTGCATTCTCCCTTATGTTCAATTTTCACAGCTGGATTACCTCCCATACCTCTTTCCACCTGGATTGCCTCCCATACCTCGTTCCCTGTCTATACTTATCACAAATGGACTACCTCCTACGCCTCCTCACCTGCCTATAATTATCACACCTAGACTACCTCCGACGCCTCCTCACCTATGTACAATTATCACACCTGGACTACCTCCAATGCCTCATAACCTGTCTATACTTATCACAAATAGACTACCTCAACACCTCCTAGCCTATCTACAATTTTCATACCTAACCACATCCAACGCCTTCTCACCTGTCTAAAATTATCACTCTTGGAATACTCAAAGGCCTCCTCACCTGTGTATAATTACTACACTTGGACAACCTCAAATGCCTACTCACCTGTCTACAATTATCACAACTGGACCACTTGCAAAGCCTCCTTGCCTGTGTACATTTTTTTAGACCTGGACTACCTCCAATGCATTTCGCCTGTCTACAAATATAACACCTGGACTACCTCCAAGCCTCATCGAATTTCTATAATTATCACACCTGAACTACCTGCAAAGCCTCCTCACCTGTCTACAATTTTCATGCCTAAACTACCTCCAACACCTCCTCACCTGTCTTCAATTATCACACTGTGACTACTTCCTAGCCTCATCTGTCTACCATTATCACACCAGGACTACCTCCAAAGTCTCCTCACCTGTCTACAATTATCACACCTGAACTATGTCCAATGCCTCCCCACCTGTCTACAATTATCACAACTGGACTACCTTCAAAATCTCCTCACCTAGGGACCAGCAGTTAGTTGCTGAACTCCCACGTAGCTAACCGTGGTTTGAGTCCCGGACCTGGTGGCTTAAACTCATGCTGGGCACGTGTGCATGCATGCCCAAAATTGCGAGAGGAGAATTAGGAGAAGGGATTGCAGCGTGGCCATCCTCACTGAGGAGTGATTTCTCACTTTCTGTCTCTCTGTCTCTCTCTGTCTTTCTGGCAAGCACACATGCCCTATAGCGAAAACTTCTTCAAAGAAAGCCTCCTCACCTATGTACAATGATCATGCCTGGACTACCTCGGACTACTCCTCCTCTGTCCTTAATTATCACACCTGAGCTACTTACAAATCCTCCTTGCCTATGTACAATTTTCACACCTAAATCACATCCAATACCCTCTAATCTGTCTATAATGATCACTCCTGGAACACTACCATGGCCTCCTCACCTGTATACAATTATCACACCTAAATGACTAAAACGCCCCCTCATCTGTCTACAATTATCACAGCTGCACCATCTTCAACACCTCATCACCTGTTTACAATTATCACACCTGGAATCTTCCAATGCCCCCTCACCTATCTACAATTAGCACAGCTAAACCACCTCTGACACCTTTTTGCCAGTCTACAATTATCACACCTGGTCCATCAACAAAGCCTCGACTGTCTACAATTTTCACAACTGGACTACCTCCAATGCCTCCTTGCCTGTCTACCATGATCACACCTGAACTACCTCCAATGCCTCCTCGAATGTCTACAATTGTCACACGTGGACTACCTTCAATGCCTCCTCCCCTATATACAAATGACACACCTGGACTACCTTAAAAGCCTCATCACATGTCTACAATTATCACACCTGGACTACCTCCAATGACTCCTCACCTCTGTACATTTATCACACCTGGATTGCCTCCAATGTGTCCTCGCCTGTGTAAAATTATCACACCTGGACTATATCCAACCCCTCCTTACCTGTCTACAATGATCACACTGGGCCTACTTCCAAAGCCTCCTTGCCTGTCTACAATTATAACACCTGCACTACCTCCAATGCCTCCTCGCCTGTCTACAATTAACATACCTAGACTACCACCAACGCCTCCTCCCCTATGTACAATTATCACACCTGAACAACCTCCCATGCCTCCTCCACTGTCTACAATTATCACACTTGGAATACCTTCAATACTTTCTTGACTATCTATGATTATAACAATTGGACTATTTCTATCACCTCCTCACCAACTACAATTTTCAAACATGGATGATATCCAGTGCCTCTTGCCTGTCTACAATTATCACATCTAGACCACCTAAAAGGCCTTCTCGCCTCTATACAGTTATCACACCTGGACTACCTCTAATGCCTCCTCAACTGTCTAATATAATCACACTTGGACTACCTCAAATGCTTCCTCCCCTGTCTACAATTATCACAACTGGACTACCTCCAATGCCTTCCCACCTGCCTAAAATTATCACACCTGGACTTCCTTCAACACCTCCTCACCAGTCTACAATTATCACACCTGAACTACAACCAACGCATCCTCTCCTGTCTACAATTATCATACCTGGACCACCTCCAATGTCTGCTCACCTGTCTACAATGATCACACCTGCACTACCTCCAAATCCTCCTCACCTGTCTACAATTATCACAACTGGACTACCTCCAACCCCTCCACTACCCCTCACCTGTCTACAATGATCACACCTGCACTACCTCCAAAGCCTCCTTGCCTGTCTACAATTATCACACCAGGACCACCTCCAATGCCTGCTCACCTGTCTACAATGATCACACCTGGAGCAATTCCTTGCCTCCTCACCTGTGTCCAATTATCACAACTGGACTACCTCCAACCCCTCCTTGCCTGTCTACAATTGTCACACCTGGTATACCTTCAGCGCTTCCTTGACTGTCAATACCTCCTCACCTCTCTATAATGATCACACCTAGTTTACCTTCAATTACTTTTTGTATGTATACAATTATCACACCTGCACTACCACCAACCCCTTCTCAGTTGTCTACAATTATCACACCTGAACAACCTCCAACACCTTCTTATCTATGTACAATTATCACACCTGGACTACCACCCACTCTTTCTTGCCTATCTATAATTATCACACCTAAACTACCTCCAATGCTTCTTCACCTGTCTACAATTTTCACACCTAAATCACATTCAAGACCTACTCACCTGTCTACAATGATCATTCCTGGAACACTCCAAGACCTCCTCATCTGTGTACAATTACCAAACCTATACTACCTCAAATGTCTCGTCTGTCTACAATTATCACACCTGAACTACCTCCAATGCCTGCTCACTTATCTGCAATTATCACACCTTGAATACCTACAACACCTCCTCACCTATCTACAATTATTACACCTGGACTACCTCCAATGCCTTCTCACCTGTCTACAAATATCACAGCTGGAATACTTCCAATGACTGCTCGCCTATCTACAATTATCACAGCAAAACTGCCTCCAACACCTCATTGCCCATCTAAAATGATCACACCTAGACCACCTCCAAAGCCTCCTTGCCTGTATACAATTTTCACACCAGGACTACCTCCAACACCTCCTCGCCTCTCTACAATGATCACACTTAGTCTACTTCCAATGATTTTTTGTATGTCTACAATTGTCACACCTGAACTACCCTCCAATGCCTGCATTCCTGTATACAATTGACACACCTGGGCTACTTCCAAAGCCTCCTTGCCTGTCTACAATTGTCATGCCTAGACTACCTCTAATACATCCTTGCCTGCCTAAAATTATCACATCTATACTACATCCAACGCAACCTCACCTGTCTATAATTATCACACAGGGACTACCTCCAATGCATCCTTGACTGCCTAGAATGATCACACCTGGATGATCTCTCATGCCTCTTCTCTGTCTATAGTAATCACAGTTCAAATACCTCCACTGTCTTCTTGACTGTCTACAATTATCACACCTGCACAACCTCCAAAGCCCTCCTTTTCTGTCTACAAAAAGCCCTCCTTTTTCCCCATGTACACATCTGGACTACCTCCCACGCCTTCTCACTGTCTATAGTTATCACACTTGGAATATCTCCAATGCCTTCTTGACTGTCTAAAATGATTATAGCTGGATTATTTCCAACATCTCCTAGCCTATCTACAATTTTCACACATGGACCACATTCAACACCTCTTGCTGTCTACAATTATCATACTGGGAACACTTCCAAGGCCTCCACACTTCTGTACAATTATCACATCTTGACTACCTCCAGTGCATCTTCTCCTGTCTACTATCGTCACACCTGGTCTTCCTCCAATGCCTCCTCGCCTGTCTACAATATCTCACCTGGACTACCTCCAATGCCTCCTCATCTCTGTGCAATTATTACACCAGCACTACCTCCAATGCCTCTTCACCTCTGTTCAATGATCAGACTTGGACTACCTTCAATGCCTCCTTGCCTGTCTCCAATTATCACACCTGGACTACCTTCTACACCTCCTCAACTGTCTACAATTATCACACCTGGACTACCTCCAACACCTCCCCGTCCATCTCAAATTATCACACCTGGACAACCTCCAATGCCTCTTCACCAGTCTACAATTATCAAACGTGGGCTACCTCCAATGCTTCCTTATCTGTTTCCAATTATTCCACCTCTACTACCTCCAATGCTTCCTCACTGGTCTACAATTAACACACCTGGAATACCTCCACTGACTACTCCCCTATGTACAATTATCACACCCAGACCATTTCTAATCCCTCTCCCCATGTATAATCATCACACATGAACTTCCTCCCACACCTCCTCCACAATCTACAGTTATCACACTTGGAATACCTCCAATGCCTCGTCTGTCTACAATTATTACACCTGAACTACCTCCAATGCCTCCTCACTTATCTGCAATTATCACACCTTGAATACCTACAATGCCTCCTCACCTATCTACAATTATTACACCTGGACTACCTCCAATGCCTTCTCACCTGTCTACACTTATCACAACTGGATTATTTCCAATGCCTCCTCACCTATCTTCAATTTTCACACCTGAGCTACATCCAACACCTCTTGCTAATCTACAATTATTATACCTGGACCACTTCAAATACCTCCTCACCTCTGTACAATTATCATACCTGTACTACCTCCAACGACTCTATCTTATATTGTCATTCCTGGAATACCCCCAATGCTTCTCGCCTGTCTACAATTATCACACCTGGACTACCTCAATTGCCTAGTTGCTTCTGTAGTATTATCACACCAGGACTAATTCCAACACCTCATCACCTGTGTACAATGATCAGACTTAGACTACCTTCAATGCCTCCTCTCCTGTCTGCAATTATCCCACCTGGAATACCTTCCACGCCTCCTCACCTAAAATTATCACACCTGCATTACATCCAATGCATCCTCATCTGTCTACAATTATCACAATTGAACTACCTCCAACACCTCTTTGCCTGTCTACAATTATCACTCCTGCACTACCTCCAATGCCTCCTTGCAAGTCTATAAATATCACACCTGGACTACCTCTGACAACTCCTTACTTGTACCTCTATACAATAATTATACCAGGACTACCTCCAATCCCTCCTACCTTGTCTGTTATTTTCACACCTGGACTAATGCCAATGCCTCTTTACATGTCTACAATTATCACACCTGGACTACCTTCCACACCTCCTCACTTGTCTACAATTTTCACACCTGTATTACATCCAACGCATCCTTGCATGTCTACAATTATCATACCTGGACCACCAAATAACCTCCTAATCTGTCTACAATTTTCACACCAAGATTAACACCAACACCTCCTTTACTGTTTATGATTATCACACCTGGACTACCTCCAACACCTCCTCTTCTGTCTAGAATTATTGCACCTGCACTACGTCCCACGCCTCCTCACCTATGTATAATTATCACTCCTGGACTACCTCTCATGCCTCCTCACCTGTCTACAATTATCACATGTGGAGTACCTCCAACGCCACCTTGCCTGTCTACAATTATCACAGCAAAAACCACCTCTAACCCCTCCTGGCCTCTCTACAATGATCACACCTGGACCACCCCCAAAACCTCCTTGCCTGTCTACAATGATCAGACCTGGACTGCCTTCAGTGCCTCCTCAACTGTATAAAATTATCACACCTGGAATAGCTTCAATGCTTCTTCAGTGGTCTACAACTATCACATCTGGACTACTTTCCAATGCCTCTTCGCCTTTCTACAATTATCACACCTGGACTACCTCCAGCACCTCCTCCCCTATGTACCATTATCACACCTGGACTATCTCCAACACCTTCTTGATTGTGTACAATTATCACACCTCGACTACCTCCAATGCCTCCTTGCCTGTCTACAATTATCACACCTGAATTACCTCTAACCTCCCTTATTCTGTGTACTGTTATCACAATTGGACTACATCTGATACCTCCACACTTGTCTACAATTATCACACCTGGACTACCTCCAATGCCTTCTCACCTGTCAACAGTTATTACACCTAGACTACCTCCAATGTCTCTTCGCTTATCTACAATTATCACACCTGGACTACCTCTAATGCCTCCTCACTTGTGTACAATTTTCATACCTGGACTACCTTTAACACCTCCTCACTGTGTACAATAATCACACCAGGACTACTTTCAACCCCTCCTCACCTCTGTGCAATTATCACACCTGGACTACATCCAACACCTCCTCGACTCTGTACAATTACATTTGGACTACCTCCAACACCTCCTCGACTCTGCACAATTATCACACCTGGATACCTACAATGCCTCCTCACCTGTCTATAGTTATCACACCTGGACCACCTCTAACACCTCCTTGCCTGTCTGCAATTGTCACACCTGAACTACCTCCAACTCCTCCTCACCTATGTAGAATTATTGCGCCAGCGCTATCTCTAACGACTCTTCACCTCTGTACAATGATCACACCTGGACTACCTCTAACACCTCCTAGTCTCTGTACAACTATCACTCCTAAACTAACTCCAGCACCTCCTCACCTGTCTTCAATAATCACACCTACTACCTTTAATACCTTCTAGCCTGTGTGCAATTATCAGTCCTGGAGTATCACCAATGCCTCCTCACATGTGTACAATTATCACACCTGGACTACCTACAAACCTCCTCGACTGTGTACAATTATCACATTTAAACTACCTCCAACACCTCCTCGCCTGTGTACAATTATCACATTTGGACTACCTCCAATGCCTCCTCGCCTGTGTACAATTATCACACTGAACTACCTCCAACACCTCCTTGCCTGTGTACAATTATCACACCTGGATTATCACCAACGCCTCCTCACCTGTGTACAATTATCACACCTGGACTTCCTCCAACGCCTCCTCGCCTATGTACAATTATCACACTGAACTACCTCCAACACCTCCTCACCTGTGTACAATTACACTTGAACTACCTCCAACGCCTCCTCACCTGTGTACAATTATCACACTGAACTACCTCCAACACCTCCTCACCTGTGTACAATTACACTTGAACTACCTCCAGCGCCTCCTCACCTGTGTACAATTATCACACTGAACTACCTCCAACACCTCCTTGCCTGTGTACAATTATCACACCTGGATTATCACCAACGCCTCCTCACCTGTGTACAATTACACTTGAACTACCTCCAATGCCTCCTCGCCTGTGTACAATTATCACACCTGGACTACCTCCAACACCTCCTCAACTGTGTACAATTATCACACTGAACTACCTACGCCTCCTCGCCTGTGCACAATTATCACATCTGGACTACCTCCAAAGCCTCCTCGCCTGTGTATAATTATCACACCTGGACTACCTGAAATGCCTCCTCGCCTGTGTACAATTATCACACGGAACTACCTCCAACGCCTCCTCAGCTGTGTACAATTATCACACCTGGACTACCTCCAACGCCTCCTCGCCTGTGCATAATTATCACACCTAGACTTCAGCCAATGCCTCCTCGCCTGTGTACAATTATCACACTGAACTACCTCCAACACCTCCTCGCCTGTGTACAATTATCACACCTGGACTACCTCCAACACCTCCTCGCCTGTGCACAATTATCACACTGAACTACCTCCAACGCCTCCTTGCCTGTGTACAATTACACTTGTACTACCTCCAATGCCTCCTCATCTGTGTACAATTATCACACTGAACTACCTCCAACGCCTCCTCGCGTGTGTACAATTATCACACTGAACTACCTGAAACGCCTCCTCGCCTGTGTACCATTATCACACTGAACTACTTCCAACGCCTCCTCGCCTGTGTACAATTATCACATCTGGACTTCTGCCAATGCCTCCTCGCCTGTGTACAATTATCACATCTGGACTTCTGCCAATGCCTCCTCGCCTGTGTACAATTATCACATCTGGACTTCTGCCAATGCCTCCTCGCCTGTGTACAATTATCACATCTGGACTTCTGCCAATGCCTCCTCGCCTGTGTACAATTATCACATCTGGACTTCTGCCAATGCCTCCTCGCCTGTGTACAATTATCACATCTGGACTTCTGCCAATGCCTCCTCGCCTGTGTACAATTATCACATCTGGACTTCTGCCAATGCCTCCTCGCCTGTGTACAATTATCACATCTGGACTTCTGCCAATGCCTCCTCGCCTGTGTACAATTATCACATCTGGACTTCTGCCAATGCCTCCTCGCCTGTGTACAATTATCACATCTGGACTTCTGCCAATGCCTCCTCGCCTGTGTACAATTATCACATCTGGACTTCTGCCAATGCCTCCTCGCCTGTGTACAATTATCACACTGAACTACCTCCAACACCTCCTCACCTGTGCACAATTATCACACTGAACTACCTCCAACACTTCCTCGCCTGTGTACAATTATCACATCTGGACTTCTGCCAATGCCTCCTCGCCTGTGTATATCATCACATCTTGACTACCTCTAACGCCTCTTTTCCTAACTGTCTGTGCTCCTCACAGCTTCACTGCCCCCAATGCCTCACCTGTCTAAGACGATCACACCTGGACTAACTCTAACATTTCTCACTTATCTGAGATTATCACACCTGGACTACCTCTAGTGCCTCCTCACCTGAGATGATCACCCCTGAGTACCCCAACACCTTCTTACCTGGCATTATACCCTAACTACCGCAGTGCCTCCTCACCTGTTGCCTGGGCCTGTCACCTGTTTGGAACAACTACAGCAGCATCGTTTCTGCTACAGGAGAAACTATACTTGCAGGCGGTTGTCCGCTCTGCAATATGACAACTGAAGTGAATTCATTTGCCCGGGTCCACATCTCCCCACCTGGCCTCAGCTGTTCCTTGGTCCCCAGTCCTCCTCGAGGTGGCGCTATACGACTTCCTGTGTTTCCAGCAGCACCCGCAGCTCAAGTCAAGACCTACATGCTTTACCAGCAGCAGTCCTGTGGGAATATCCCAAGGACTCGGCCCACAGTGCCTTCCAGAGAGGGTTTGTGGCCTCACCACATGGTGTGGTCCTGGCAGAGCCGGGTGCTGACTCTTCCCTTCCCTCACATCATAATGCTCTTACTCCACTGGGGTCCCTTATAAGTCACTAAAGCTCCAAGTCCTCCCCCAAAATATGTGTCCCTGGCTCTTCTGCAGTGAATGAGATGACCCCCCCCAAGGAAGTTTCAATTTTCACCCTCCAACTGGCCAGACGCTTTGGGGAGGGTGATGTGAAGGGTTTGAGCCCAGCTTCCTGGGGGAAATCTCCATTTAACAGTAGAACTGGGAGAGGGAGGAAGAGGAGCTTTTTAAAGGTGTTAGAAGCGAGAATCAGAACCTGATAGGAGCTTCTGCCTCGACACAGTGGAGCCTGAGGAGCCCATTCTGTCATGCTTGATCTGCAGTCAAGGGAAAATGCTCAAAAGGAGAAGCCTGGAGGTGAGCAACGGAGGAGGGGAGAGGATAGACAGGGAAGGAGGAACACGGGCAGGGAGACAGGCAGGGTGGGAGGGGAGGTGTAATCAGGAAGAGATGGGGACAGGCCCTCGGTGGGGTGGAGAAAAACCTGTTCCCATGCCTGGAGCCTGTGCTGGCTATGAGAAAAGAAGGGGATTGGGACTGTCCCTGGACCAGGGGACGATTCTGGATGCAGGACTCCCTCCCTTCCGGCACGAAGTAAAAGCCATCATGCATTTTGTATAGACTTCAAGCGAAAGATCGCGACCTTTGGGATCTTACCAGCATCAGCTCTCTCTCTCTACAACACTAGATGAATGTTCATGCTTCAAAGCCACCCATCCTCTCCCACAGCACAAAGCCGATCTCTGGTGACATCGAAGCCTTGACAAGAGGCTCTCGTGGATGCTGCCCACCGCGTGGTCCTGCACTTGCGGCCCCTCCGCCCCTGCAGGAGTTCCTCTTGTGCCTCGCTCACCATGCTGTTTGACTGCAGAGAAAACCCAGGCTTCCGCCTTCTGACTCTGCAACTGTCTAAAACCAGCTGCGAACTGGTTCCACTTCCCTTACTGAGGCCGTCTTATGGAGTTACTTTTCAGGAATGTGAAGAGTGAACAAGTGCAGAAGACAAGTCTGAGATGACTCCAGGCCTCAACAAATGGCCGTCTCAGCCTGCCATGTGCTCCATTCACTCAATGCCCACGAGGAACGTTCTGGCCGTGGGCAATGCGGAGAGAAGGACTCTCCCTGCACCATCCGCAGACCCACGACGTGCCGAGAACAGGAGCGGTGCCCCTCGAAGAGACAACATGGCCTGCTCAAAGGTCTCAAAAACCTTACAATTTGACATGCAAACACTTTGACCCTGTAAAAGGCACGGAGGGACAGCCCTGGAGACGTGGGGGCACCCCAGGAGGTGTGGGGTGTGGTCAAGGATACAAAGTTCCGAATAGAGTATGAAGTTTGAGAGCCCATGCCATTCCCCCAACACAGCAAAGCCAACCTTGAGGGTGAGGTGTGTGGTAGCCCGATCAGACTGCATGAATATTAAGGGACTGCAGTGTGGCCAGCTCCCCTGGGGGCGATTTCTTGCTTTCTGTCTGTCTCTCTGTCTCTCTCTGTCTTTCTGGCAAGTGCACACGCACCGCACCCTATAGCAAAAACCTCTCAAAAAAAAAAAAACTGCATAGTAACTGCCTAATTGTAACATGGAGAGTCATTCAGATATCTTCCCCTCAGAACAATTTTTATTAAAATGATACTGTTAAACATAAGCTAAGATTTTAAAATATAAACACGGCTCAACAGTTACACCCCAAGAGCATGACTGTTAAAGGACTGCTTTTTATTCATACTCTCTTCATACGTGTAGGCCCTAGAGAAGGGGGACAGACGCCCCACCATCCCCGCCCGTGTCCCCTCTTTCCCACGCTTGTGCTCACGGGCACGTGACATCCATCTAGGGCAGGAGGGCACAGGCTCCTTTTAGAGGGAGTCCATCAAAACCAAACCCACCAAGGACATCCGTGTCCTTCGTGCACGTCTGGATGTTCAGAGCGCAGGTCCAGAGAACGTCGTAATGTTTACGGATCGCAGCCCCTGGTGTGAAGTGCACTGCTGAGAGCCTTTACAAAAAGCAGGAAATGTGTTTTCGTCGGTGTAAGTGCACCCTGGGAGAGACTGTGAGTGCTCTTTTTAAATTTTGAAGGTTTTTGCTATAGAGTGTCTGTGCTCACTGGAGAGAAACCATGAGAGGGAAAATGGAGAAACCACCGCTTGGGAGAAGAGGGGTGGCCACGCCGCAGCCCCTTCTTCTCCATTTTCCTCCTGGGATTTTGAGCACACATGCATACACACTCGGCACAGTTTTCAAGCCGCCAGGTCTGGGATCTGAACCGCAGTCTGCCATATGTGAGTCCAGCGTCACAGTCACCATGCTAGCTTCCGGTCGGAGTTCTCGAATGAGTGTTGGGAAGTGCGGAGGCGCTGGTCTGAGAACACAGCTGCAGAGTGCGGCCACGCTCTCCCCGCTCTGGTGCTGCCTACTGCAGGAAGCCGGCAGGGAGGAAGGGCAGGTCCTGCCACAGCCCGCAGTTCGACCAGGTCCAGCGTTAGAGGCTTGCCGTGCTCCTGGGAGGACTCCGCATTCCCACAGCTGGGTTGGGATGAACAACTGCAGCCCCCTTCGGGGGGCCATCCTTCCTAGGGCCCGTTCTTAGAACCTCGCCGTGCCTCTTCATAATCACTGCTTCCCCCACCAAGCCACTAAAGAAAATATTTCTCCCCAAAATACTGAAGACTGTCGAGCTGGAGAAGGCTGAGGTGTAGGGGGCGGTCCCCCTCCCCTGCATGCCTGAGTGCTGGCCTTATGTCCTCCCCTGTGGGGCCAGCTGACCAGCTCAGCGTAGCACCAGCCACGCCGAGGATCTGGGAGTGGAACTTTCCTACCCCACAGTGTCCCCACCGCCGGAGCCGGCGACTGCTTCGTCCCTTGCATCACTTCTGGGTGCACTGCTCTTTGAGGGGTGTGCTACTGGGCGTGAGCAGGGCCCCCAGCCCGCAGGCTGGAGAGAAACTTTTGAACGGAGGTCTCTCCTGCATGATATAAACACAGCACATTTAAAACGGACTTCTACAGATTTTTCTCTTGTTAATCTGACTTGTTATCAGGAGAGTCTCTCAACTAAGAATTTTTAGCGTTGGGAATTTCCTTTGCTCCCCATTCTGAGAGAGAAACGATGATGGAAAGGACCTCAGGACAGCTCATGGCACCAGGCCGATGGCTTCTGCACCCAGGACAGCTTCGCACAGGCAGGGGGCTGCTCGGCCGAGGTAGGCCCAGCGCGGGCTGAGGGAAGCCCCAGCACGCCTGCCGGCAGCACGGCCTTGTTGGGGGAGGCAGGGAGAGCACGTTAGCACTTACGCTGGCCGTGGTGTAAATGTCAACCGGGCCTGTGCGCAGAACTCCAACACGAGCTGAGCTTCCTTCCGTCCTCCCAGGTCTCCGGGGGAGCTCCTCTCCAACACCAAAGGCCATGTCCCACTTCATCCGGTCATGGACAGTGGGCACAGGCACACACCTGATCTGTCCCCGTCCCCCGAAGCTTCTTTGCGGTGGGGCCTTCCCTGCTCTGGTGTGTTCAGGTACCCCTCCTCTGCCTGTCTGAGGGAGACGGTGCTAGTCCCAGCTCCTGACCGTAAACAAGGCCATCCCAGTTAACCCCAGGGCCCTGCCACTGCCAGTGTGGAGGAGTGGACGTCCGTAGGACCTGTGCACACGGAGTCCCTGGGAGAGGAGGTGTGGGCTGGTGCGGGTCAAAGGGGAGATGGCCGGCAGCTGAGACACGCAACGAAAGGCCAAGCCAAGGCCGGGGAACGGCTCGCTCCCGGGCTCCTCGTAGGGACTCCATCGCTGTTTTTAAGCTAGTTCAAACCAAGTTTTCTATTACTTGCAGCCGAAATTGTCTTAAAAGACACATCTATGAAAGGCTTACAGATTAGACCTCGTTGTCAGACACTGCGTCACAGGCCAGAGTCGTAAAAATAAGTCAGAAATTCCAATCTGTGCTCTATGGCCTTGCAGTTAACCAAGGGTACGCAACAGCACGACATGCTGTAGACCAGAGTTCTGACTGCAATTTTGGGGGTCCTTCCCTTCATTTCCAGGTTCTAAATCTGTTGTGGTCTCATGAACATCTTCACGTGTAAGTGTCAAAGCTGAGAGAACTGCTAATAAGCCAGCGAGAGAGTAAAGAGCTGAACCCAGAAACAGGACTCAGTTTGTATATTAAAAGGGTAACGTGCCATGAACAAGTGTGATTTACTCCAGAACGTGAACATAGTTGAGCCCCAGGAAGTCCACAGGTGAATTTAAGAGTCGTCCTGAGATCACGTCAATAGGTCAAATGTAACTTCCAAGGGGTCATTTCAGTAGATAGCACAAGGGTATTGACAAAATCCAACGCCTATCAACGGCTGGGGGAGGGCACCTGGGGCACCCAGAGCAAGTGCACCCTCCTTAACACGGTAAATGGCTCAGCGCAACAGTTGAGCCCTACAAAGGCACAAAGGCTAGGTCGTCGCCTTTAGAAACACGAAGACTCACGACGGATATCCTATTAAGTAGCAGTGTCCTATGAGTTCATACCAATACAACTAAGAGCATTTTGCATACTTATTATGTACAGGGCCAAAACCTTCTTCTTTAATCTCCTAACTCCAAGAAGATAGAATCATTTTTTTTATTTTACAAATAAGAAAGCAGAAGCCTAAAAAAAAAATAGAAATATCTAATTGATAGTATGAGGCAAAGTTTATACTTAACCTAGATCTCTGTTATCAATAAAATAAAAAAGGATCTGCATATCTCTGTGTCTCTCTAGTGAATGCATTCACCCTACTATAGGGTGCGTGCGCTCACCAGAAAGACAGAGAGAAACAGAGAGACAGAAAGCGAGAAATCTGCAATCCCTTCTCCTCCATTCTCCTCTCAGGATCTTCGGCATGTACGCACACATGCCTGGTGTGAGTTTAAGCCATCAGGTACCGGACTCAAACCACAACTGCTGGTACCTCTAAAAATTTTTTTAAAAAAGATCTTCATAACTATTAGAAACACCAAAATGAAATTGTTACTACTTTTAGGATATATCATTATAAACCCAGAAAAGACTAAGCCTGAAAACAAAACTCTAGTAACAACACAATATGGGTAAGGGCCAGCAGATGGCATGGTAGTTAAGGTGCTGGACTTCCACGTGGCCAATTGCAGTTCAAGTCCTGGACCCAGTGGCTTGAAAATCATGCCAGATGCATGTGCACGTGTGTCCAAAACCCCAAGAGCAGAATGGAAGAGAAGGGTTTGTGGCATGGTCATCCCCCTGGAGGGTGATCTCTTACTTCCCCTTGCTCTGTAACTGTCTCTCTCCAGCTTTGCCCAATAACAAAGCAAAACAAGACAAAAAAGGTAAATGACTAGATACAGGATACTTATTTATATAAATGTATAAATGATTTTCCTATACGCCAGCAATAGTGGTTAGAATATATTGGGTTGTCAGGAAAATCATGACACATTTTTACATAGAAAAACAAAAAAACACATCATGACTTTACCGACAACCTAAAATAAAGGAAAAAATCCTTTCCACAATAAAAATTAAAGAACAAGTGGTGGGACTAACAGATGGCCTAATGGTTATGTTGCTGGACTCCCACGAAATCGACTGTGGTTGAGTCCCAGACCCAGTGGCTTAAAACTCATGCTGGGCACGTGTGCGTGCGTGCCCAAGATCCCGAGAGGAGAATGGAGGGGAAGGGATTGTGGTGTGGCCATCCCCCCGGCGGTAATTTCTTGCTTCCTGTCTGTCTCTCCAGCGAGTGCATGTGCCCTATAACAAAAATCTGTCACTATAAAAAAATAAAAAATAAAAAAAAGTCAGACGCATGTACTCACGTGCCCCAAATCCCGACAGGATGGAGAGATGGACAGGGATTGCAGCATGACCATCCCCCATCCCTTCTGTCTCCCTGTCTCTCTCTGACAAGGGCATGTACCCTCTGGGAAATACATTTTTTTAATTACATTTTTTTAAATTACATGGCACATGT
>NW_006204129.1:0-783 GCF_000334495.1 Tupaia belangeri chinensis
CAAGACTCAAACCGTGGTCGGCCATGTGGGAGTCCAGCACCTTAACGCCATGCCACCTGCCTGCCTCTAATAGAGCAGATACTAGCAGATTCCTCCAAGATGATTTGGGTTTGTTTTCCCCAGGTCGTTGAGGTCTGGCCTCCTTTAACTACAACGTGGCCCGATGATTCTCAGAACACCCGGCAGAGTGGGCCTGGACTGCAAATCCACCTGAGGGGCCACTGGAGGTTAAAACTCAGCAGGGAGGAGCCTGACCTTGGAGTAGCCTGACCTTGGAGGACCTGACCCCCTGGCCCTGGCCCTAGGACTCCCAGCTATTTAAATGGGGAGGGGAGAATATCAGATTCCCACAGCCAGTACTCTCTGAGCTGTGTCTTTTGTTCCAAAAACCTTATAAGGCTGTGAAAACTAAGGTGTAACTTTTCCACATTCAGTAAATAATATTATTTGCAAACGTCAGTATTCCATTTTCATTAATGAAATCAGGCAACCAGACAGATACAAAGACACAGGGGGCCTGGAACACACCATAAGCCTCCCTCCCTCCTTCCCTCTCCCCTGAGTGTCAGGCCAGCACCTGGGGAGGGGATGGCAGAGGAAGGTCCTGAAGTCCCAGCTCTGGATGTCAGGGTCCCCAGCATGGAGGGCTGTGCCTGGGACCTGGGGAGGACAGACACCAACAGGGTGGAGTGAGGCGGCTAAAGGAGACAGCACCCGGGATTCCCTCTTGCAGGGCTTTTCCAGAGGTTTCACTTTTCATTTCAGGGTCTCTCACTGACCTGC
>NW_006204130.1:0-652 GCF_000334495.1 Tupaia belangeri chinensis
CTCATATGGCTGACTGCTCAGTTCAAGTTCCGGATGGACAGGTTGAAAATCACGCCAGGTATCTGTGTGTGTGTGCATGCGCATGCACCCAAGATCCTGAGAGGAGAATGGAGGAGAAGGGATTGGAGTGTGGCTATTCCCTCTGGGGGTGATTTCTGACTTTCCCTGGCAATGGAAGAATTCACAGACTCAGAGAGTGAAAGAGAGAAAAGGGTTCATTCACTTTCCAGAAGAAGGAAGGGGTGGGATGCAGAGAGCTGCGCTGGCCCTGAAGGGTGGGGACTGTGGGCACTTACTGGGTTTTAGAGGGAAGGGGTTTATGGTTGGGTAGTTCAGTCAGTCCTGAGACAGGGTGTCTTTTCATCTTTTACAACATCTGAGTCATTGCGTTGTTGTCTCTGGGTGTCACATCAGCCCCCTTTGCCACGCATTATGGGTGGAGGTAGTTTTTGCACCAGCTGACACCGTATGTAGTGATTTTTATGTGTGAGGGCAGAAACTTAGAAACACAAGAGTCCGCTATCTACCGTAAGAGAGAAAAGAAAATACGCCTGAAGCCGCTGGCAGACACAAATGTGGCCTGTCAGATAGTCGTCAAGGTCACACAATGACACCAAAGGACCTGTAAGAATAAAATTAGATTAGCCTGTCT
>NW_006204131.1:0-834 GCF_000334495.1 Tupaia belangeri chinensis
TTGTCTTCCTGGCTTATTTGTACTGTCCCAAGTGAGAGGCTAGTATTCTATTTATGGTGGAGAAATATGTCCTTCCGCATACATAGCATATTTTCTTGTCTTTTCATCTGTTCATGAAGACGTGGGGTGATTCAAATTCAAATTCAAAAATATACATGACCTAAAATATCTTTTTTTGTGTGTAATGCAAAGATTTACTAAGGTATTCTATGCAGTCTATCTATACAGAAACACCTACTAATTATGACAATTGGCTTATGCAGGATTAACATTTTTGGTGTTCAAATTGTCAAACATCATGCTTGCTGCACATCAACTCTCCATGATGAATCTGATTTCACAGTGATTTACCAAACACTTTACTTAAATTACTTGTTAAATAAATGAAAAAAAAAATTTGAGCCAAACTAAACTTATATGGACAATAAAGAAAAATGATCTCAGTCATATTCCATGAAGCCGAAAGTCATAAACCAGGGAAAAACAAGAGACCGGCCACCAAGCTTATGTCTGGGTCCTTGGAATATGCAACAAAGTGGACAGGTCAGGAGATGGAACCCCCTTATCATCAGCTAGGTCCCCAAGGTGGTTCAGCATTGAAGTCGAACTGCTCTCTATACAGCGCTTCTCCTAGGCCCTCCGGATAGTTGCATACTTGGTCAGAAAGTTCGCCGTGAGATAACGGCCCAAAGAGGCGGGTAAAGCGTCTTTTTCCACGGAATTTTTAAAGAGAGATGTGGTTACCTTGAGCAAAAATACCCAAGGTGGCCTGGGCCATAGGCTGCGGGGACGGCGTGGGGGGGCAAGTGCGGCACCACCACCAGCTGCGCAGTG
>NW_006204131.1:1600-3055 GCF_000334495.1 Tupaia belangeri chinensis
ATAAAGACCAACCCCTGCTCTGCTTCCTGTAATCTCTTAGCCTAACAATTAACCCTTTGCTGTCTGCCAGAGAATGTACTCCCCACACCTGCAGACAATTTGCAGTTTGCTTCTCTAAATAAGTAACTTACAGACAACTTCTTTGATGTGCCAAGGAGATGCTCCTGGCGCAAGCTTGCCCAAACCCTTATAAATATATCACTTGTCTTCTATTCCCATAAGACATCAACTATATATTATAGAACATCACGAAATATACTATGTAGTGTTGCTTTGCCCTATAAATAAAGGCAATCAACCTGTCTGGGTGTCACAGGCTGCTCAGGCTCAGGCTCAAACTCAGGCTGCCTGTGTCCACTGCTACCCTGTGTCTCTTTCTTTCTGTTTCCTCTTAGGTTCAGTTATGTTTGCTTGCAGACACCAACAGGATAGTGTATTTTTTTAAGGCTGAGTAGTATTCCATAGAGTATATGTGCCACCTTTTTCCAATCTGTTCATCTGTTTGCGTACATTTAGGTCCATTCCATGTCTTACCAATTGTGAATAATACCACAATAAACATAGACGTGTGTGAGGGTATGCATCCTGGCAGTATAAAGCAGTTATCTACATGCTTTGTTAATTACTCACTGGAACCTTAGATGCCAAGGGCTCTGTGGAAATATCCATGTGGGGCATGGAAAAGATCCTGACCCTGGCTAGGTCATGTGATGCCTGTTTTATATGTTTATGACTTACACAGCATCCTCTTTGATGTATACTCAGTCTTCCTCAGAGTTACAGAGGAACAGCATAAGCAAACTGGCTTGACCTATGACGCTTAATAGGATCATACATGATAGTAACAAGGTCGAAAAATGTCTACACTAAAGTCCTTATCTCTCATTGTAGAACTTAAGCCACAGCCTTAAAAGCTTCCAAACAGATCACTGTGCCTGGTAAAATGTATAAATAAAAAAGCTCAGTATGACTGAGCAGAACAGGTTGTCTGTGTTCACCTGCATCTTCTGCTTCTGCATCTTTCTTTCCTTCTTTCTCTAACTTTTTCCTTCACAGGACTGAACCCTGAGGGCAGACACTGACAGTATTACCATCCAATGAGATGTTACTCTTAAGCTTGCCGGTAGATGCCGACAAAGACTTTTCCAATTGAGCATTTTTCTATCCTTTAGTTAGATACCCAGGAGTAGAACTGTTCGATCATATGGTAATTCTATTTGTAGGTCTTTGAGGAACCTCCATATTGTTCCAGTCTCCACAGTGACTGAACCAATTTACATTCCCATCCACAGTGTAGGAGTGTTCCCCTCTCACCACATCCCCTTCAGCATTTATCACTTATTTATTTATTTTTTAATCTTCCCATTCTGAGGTTAGGTGGTCTCTCTTTGTGGTCTTAATCTACCTTTCCCATATGATGAGGAATGTTGAGCAGTTTTTCAGATACTTTTTGGC
>NW_006204132.1:0-2167 GCF_000334495.1 Tupaia belangeri chinensis
GGAGCTGTCTGTCTCTTGAAGAAGGGCTCTGTGTGGCTTTGTTTTTTAAAACATAGATGGTAACATCCTACAACTCGAATCTTTTACTTCATGATGTGTCTTAGATTTCTTTCTATCCTAGTACTTAGAGAGTCACCCCGTTCATTTAAAATCCTGCATAATATTCCATAGTATGGTGCATCACAGTTTATTTAATAATTCCCTAATTTCTAGGTATTTAGATTATGTGCAATTTTCTTGTTACATGCATTGCTGCTATGAACATCCTTGTATAAGCTTGTTTGTGAACATGTGCAAATATTTCTGTAGAATAAATACCTAGAAATGGAATTATTAGCATGAAAATCATGTAGATATGACATTTTAATTGTTCTCCAAAAAGTTGTCCAAGAGCCAGCCATGTTGTGGTGGTTAAGGCGACTGGATCTCACATGGCTAACTGTGTATTTCACGGCCCAGCCCCGGTGACTTGAGAAACAGGCTGGATGTGTGTGAGCATTGCCCGTAATCCTGAGGAGAGGATAGACAAGAAGAGATTATGGTATGGCCATCCCCCCAGGGAGTGATTGCTCACCTTCCTCTCTCTTTTTCTATGTCTCTTCAGTGAGTGCACATGCCTTATCCAAAAACTGGAAAATAAAAGTTGTGCCAACTTAAAGTCTAGTCAACAGAATATGAGAGCATTCATTGCCTTGTGTCTTTCCACCCCAGGGTATTCCGCACCTTATTGCTGAAGTGATGGGTGAATAAAAGGAGTCCCATCTGAATTTGAATTTTTCTGGTTACTCATGAATTTAAATACCTTTAGATGTTTATTAAACATATGTGTTTCTTCCATGAACTTACTGTCCTTTGTCCATTTTACTGTTGAATTGTTTTGTAATTTTCTTATTGATTTGCAGAAACATATACATGATTTTGGAAAAAAAAAACCCTCACATTGAAAACAATTAGCAGGCATTTTTCGTGACAATTTGTGTGTCATATCACTAGTTCAATGAACGTTTACTGAAATAAAATTCCTAACAGTCATAGTAATCTAAAAAGAAGTATGACCACTTCAAAATAGGTTGCTCTCTTATTGGTAAAGAAAAAAAAATACTAGAATCAGGCACTTGAGTTTTTTAAATTTTTGCTTTTCTTAATTATTATCTATATAGTTTATATTTGCCATGATAATATTTTATTTGGAGACTTCATAACTTGTAAGAAAAATGAAACTCATTTTAAAAAATACTAGTTTCTTTATGAGTGTGGAGAAGATTGGTAGGGTGAGGGCCAAGAGTGGAGAAAAACTTTTGGCTGCAGAGAAGATACCTTTTGAATTTTGAGCTATGTGAATATATATTATGTATTTTTCAGAAATAAATTGGAATTTAAAAATTAATTCTGGGGATCTACAGATGGTGTAATGGTTACATCACTGGACTCAACTGCAGTTTGAGTCATGGACCTGACAGCTTAAAACTCACACGTGTGTGTGCGTGTATGTCCTAAATCCCAAAAGGAGAATAGAGGAGAAAGGTGGTGTGGCCATCCCCCATGTGGGGGCAGGGTGATTTCTCGCTTTCTGTCTCTCTATCTCTCTCTGTCTCTTTGGCAAGCACACATGGCAAAAAACCTCTCTAAAAATAATTAATTCTGAAAACATGAATTTGGAAATGTATACACTATACTACAAGTCTAGGAAAGTTTGAAGACTTGCAAATCAGCTTGAGATTTTGGTTTTTTGTTTTTTGAGAGATTTTTGCTATAGGGTGTATGCATTTGCCAGAGAGACACAGAGAGACAGAGAGATAGAAAGTGAAAAATCACCCCCTGAGAGGATACCCACGCAGCAATCTCTTCTTGTCCATTTTCCTCTTGACATTTTTTTTCTTTTTTTATTAACTTTTAAAAAATTATTATCATCATAATCTTCTTTATATTACATTGGGTTACATATAATTTTACAGTGTATTACATTGCTTTTTCAAAAGGGAATGCCATGCGGGAACCAGCAGTTAGCGTAATGGCTATGTCTCTGGACTCCCACGTAGTCGACTGCGGTTCGTGTCCTGGACCCGGTGGCTTAAAACTCACGCCGGGCACGTGTGCGTGCGTGCCCAAGATCCCGAGAGGAGAATGGAGGAGAAGGGATTGCGGCGTGACCATCCCCCCTGGGGGG
>NW_006204132.1:7471-17456 GCF_000334495.1 Tupaia belangeri chinensis
TCATGGAATAAATTATCTAGGCCCTTATTATTTTCTTCCTCTTCTGGAATACCAATTATCCGGATGTTGGGGCGCTTGATGGTGTCCAGTATTCCTTGTATATTATCCTCATTTTTCATGGTTGTTTTTTCAATCTTCTTGATACTTTTTTCTAAGTCAGATGTTTTGTCTTTTATGTTAGAGATTCAATCTTCTGCCTGGTCTAACCTACTTTTAATACTTTCAAGGGAGGTTTTTGATTTCCTGTATCACATTCTTCAATCCTTGAAGTTCCGTCTGGTTCTTGTTTAAGGTATCCATTTCTTCTTACAAGTCATGAGAGTCATCTCCTGGAACTCCTTGTCTCTTTTCTCTTCCATCTCAGTTAGTTTGGTCACTACAAATATTCTGAATTCCTTATCAGACATGTCCGTGACGTCCATTGTATTGACTGTGGGTGATGTAGGCTTGATGATTTCCCTTGAGGGAGAGGCCTTTTGTTGGTTGCTCATATTTCTTTAGCCTCTGCGATTATTCCTAGTCATCAGGTACTCTATATGTTGCTTCCTAACTTATTTAAGGTAACTCTGAGTGTTAAAACTTGTTTAGGATTAGAAATTTGATGATTTCTATTATGGTTGGCCTATCTGTTGCTCACAATTACCATTAACTGTTGCAACTAGTCCTGGATGGGCCCAAGTCCTCCCTTTTTCTAAGGAGTGGTGATCTTCCAACTGACCTAATAAGCAACACCTCAAGAGCAAAGAAAAATGAAAAAAGAAAATCGCAAAGTGCGCTGCGCTCTATTCAAATCACCAAAATTCAGAGAGTCCAAAGGCTACTAGGAAAGATCAGAGGATGAGTGACAGGACCAGGTTTGTCGGGCCTGCAGCCTCAGTCTGCCTGGTGTCCGGAACTACTGGCCGGCTGGATCCGGTTTGCGGGTGGGGTGGGTGGGAGTTCATCTTAAAGTCCAAGACAACCAATCTGGGGTCCAAGGAGGAGGAACGATGGGGATGCGCGAAGGTTCGGCGTGGGTCGGGCCTGCAGCCTCAGTCTGCCTTTCCTCTTGACATTTTGAGTACACATACACTGGAATTACAGTCGGCCATGTGAGAATCCAGTGCCTTAAACATTAAACTACCTGCTGGCCCTGAGATTTTGGTTATTAACTTGGGATCCTTGAGATCCTAGAGCAGAGTTTCTCTCTCTCTCTCTCTCTTTTTTTTTTTTTTACATATATCTTTTTGGCAATTGTAGAAGCCTCTTTTCTTGGAATAATGTTTTTAAGTGCATAAGATAAAATGCATAGGAAAACAAAGAAACCAGTTATATTGAAATATTATCCTCAAAATATTCTTTAAAAATATTAGTGATAGAATAACAAATTTGCTTCTCAATACATTAAATAATTGTGGTATGTCTGGTAACTATTATAATTTTACAGTACCAATGGTAATAAATATATTTTGAGGAAAAATGAGAAAGCAGCCCCCAGGATGGTGGCTATGCTGCCATCCCTTCTCTTAACTCTCCTTTTGAAATTTTGGACACACATGCACACGTTCCTGGCTTGATTTCCAAGCCAATTTTTCTGGGACTTAAATTGCAGTCCACCATGTGTGAGTCTAGCAGCTTAATCACTATGCCAACTACTGGTCCCCAAATTTTTGTTTTAATTTGCCAGAGAGTGCATACACTTGCCAGAGAAAGACAGATAAACAGAGACTGATAGAGGGAGAGGACGAGGAAGAGGGAGAGGGAGAGGGAGAAAGCACCCCCTCAGTAGGATATGGTCACTCTAGAATCCCTTCTCCTCCATTTTTCTCCGTGATATCAGGGTTTTGGGCACACACACACACACACACACACACACACACACACACCTGGATGCTTTTCAAATTGCCAGGACCGGGATTTATATTGTGTGGTCAGCCGTGTGGAATCTGGCTCCCTTATCCACCAGGCTACAGGGCCAGCTCTGTATACACACTTTTTTGTATATTCAAGAAAGTGTTGGACCAGCAGGTGGCATGGAGGTTAAGGTGGGTGGATCCCACATGTCCAATTGCACAGTTCCAGTGCCGGACCTGGTGAAAACATTCTGGCCATGTAAGTGTGTGTGTGTGTGCCCAAAATTCTGAGTGGAGAATAGAGGAGAAGGGATTATAGTATGTCCATCCCCCCAGGGGAAATTTGTCATTTTCTCTCTGTTCCTGTATCTATCTACTCCCACCCCCTGCAATCTTGCCATGAACATACACACCCTATAGCAATAACAAAACAAAACTAAACAAAACAAGTGTAGTTTTTGGGAAGAAAGGATCTATTGCTTGTAAGAGATTTTTAAAAGGTTTGTCTTATAAAAGTCACAGATGGGGGGCCAGCCGATGGCGTAGTGGTTATGTCACTGGACTCCCACATGGCTGACCACAGTTTGAGTGTTAGACTTGGTGGCCTAAATTCATGCTGGGTGGCTGGGTGTGTGTGTTTTTGTCCAAGATCCCAGGAGAAGACTGGAGGAGAAGGGATTGAGGCATGGCCATCCCCTCTGGGGGGTGGTTTCTCACTTTCCCTCACACTGTCTCTCTATCTCTCTCTGGCAAGTGTATGTGCCCTGAGGCAAAATCCTCTAAAAAAGTCACAGATTGAGAGGAGATACATTTCTTTTCCTGTAAAGCTGTACTTATCCTCACGAGTGATAATAAATGGATGATTTATTTGAAATAAAAACATGTATTTGAATATTTATATCTGTCACTTCATTCCTTCATTCAACAAATAGTTACAAAGCATGTGCTATGTGCCAGGAGCATTCTAGGTGTCAAGAATATAGGTCCAGGAACCGAACAGGCAAAATATCCCAGTTCTCAAGGACTTACACATGTATAATATACAAATACGCTTATATGTAAATTGAAGTAATTTTCAGTATCGATAAGTGATTTTGAGAACAAGAAAGCAGGGGAAGGAGAGTAAATCAGTTTCAGAAAGTCCTATTGTTTATATTATATATAATTCAGTCTAAAAATATTCTCTAGCCCTCTCAATTTCCTAGAAGTTACAGAGGCAAGGAGAAGGATAGTTTTGTCTACTATATAGAATAAAAAATGAGTATTATAAAATTCAGAAGATTGTCTTGATCAGAAGTTGCACCAACCCTATAGCCTCATAGTTAAGGGAGCCAGGTCCCACATGGCCAACTATTTTGAATCTTGACTTCAGCAGCTTGAAAAACATACTGGGTGCATGTGTGTACATGCCCCAAATCCCAACAGGATGTAGAAAACACAGGAGAAGGGATTGTGGCATGACTGTGTCCCACTGAAGGGTATGCTTCCCCCTGCCACCCCTCCCTGGATGCCCTCAGGCAATTGAAAAAAAGGTTAAACATGGATATTTCTTTTTCTTTCTTTTCTTTTAATTTTTTCTTTCTTTTCTTTTTTCTTCTTTCTTTCTTTCCTTTCTTACTTTCTCTCTCTGTCTCTCTTTCTTTCTTTCTTTTTTTCTTCCTTTTTTTCTTTTTAGGTTTTTGCCATAGGGTGCATGCACTTGCTAGAGATAGAGAAAGAAAAATCACCCCCTGCGGGAATGGTCACACTGCCACATAGCTTTCTCCATTGTCTTCTCAGGAGTTTTTTAAAAAATCTTTTTGTCATAGGGCATATGCACTTACTGGAGAGAGACGGAGAGAGGTGAGAAATCACCTTGCAAGGGGATGGCCACACCACAATGCCAAATTCTCCTCCTTTCTCCTCTTGGGATCTTGAACACCATTCACAAGTGCCCAGCGTGATGTTCAAACCACTGGGTCTGGGACTTGATGTGGGAATTCAGCACCTCCTGCTGGCCCCAAATATGGATATTTTTAAACTTTAATTCAGACCTGGTTTTGATATTTTCATGGTATTAGAACAAATTTGTTGAGTTTAACTAACTCCTTATACTTTAAAATTGTCCCTTCAATGAAAGTCAATTATTTGGAGTTCAACAAGATTAATGTTTTTCATTCCAATGGCCTAGCTGAAGTTCCTTTTTTGAGGTAATTTTTTGGTGACTGACTCATTTCTCAGTCTAAACTTTCCTTCTATGTTGAATTTACTATTATTAATTTTTTTTTTTACTGTCCTGTTATTCAGTTTCACAAAAAGAATCTCCATTAGTTAAAAAACATATATAGTCATTGGTGACTCCCCTGTCCTAGTATGATAGTCCAGCTCTTTAATCAAGTGTGGCATCAGCCCATCAGAGAAGGCACTGGGCATAAACCACTGTCACTAAGCCCCCGTCTTGTCTGTATTCTTAATGAATCCTGTCAGTGTTTGTATTTCTTAAGCAATAATTAGTATATAAGTTTCATTTTTGTTTTAATATTTTCCTTTTGCATCATTTCCTGATTTCTTTGCTTATCTTATATAGTATAAGCATATTGTTTTGTTACGTGACTGAGAGAGGTAGGATTTTGTCCAACTTTTTATAGTATGAAGAGGGTTATATAAAGATTGTTGGATCTAATGATTTGTTTTGCCTCTTTGGATCCTTTCCATGGGAATATGAAGCTATTAGGTACCTGAGGGGAGATGACCAATCAGTCATAGCGTCACCTACTTCCCCTTCCACACATGTTCTGACCATCACTGTTGTGTCTTCCAATTTCAAACTCAAGTCAGGGTTTCTAGTGCATTCTCAGAGCTCCAGGAGTTCTTTGCGGGGAATTTAAGGTTTTTATGTAATTACTTTAGTGATACTCTTTTAAAATGTATCTAACCAGGCCGACCCCATAGCACAGCAATTAGGCAGTTTGCAGAGTAAGCTGGATCCCTCATGGCCAGCTGTGATTAGAGTTCTAGGTCCATACTTAGGCTTCATTCTGGGTGCAAGTGTATATGCCCAGGATCTTGAAGGCAGAGAATTGGAGAAAAAAGGAGTACAGCAGGACCAGAGCCTGTTGGGGAGGTGTTTATTGCCCTGGGCTTGTGCATGTGTATGCACCCTCTGGCATTAAAAAAAAAGTAAAGATATATATATATATATATATATATACACATATATATATATATATAAAAAATTTAAATTTGTCAATCTGTCTATCGCCAGCTGGTGCCATAGTAATTAAGGCAGTTTGATCTCACAAGTCGCTTGAAAAATGCACCATGCATGTGTGCATGTGCGTCCCAAGTCCCCAGAGGTGAATGGAGGAGAAAGGATTGTAGCATGGCCATGTCCCGTGAGGGATGATTTCTCACTTTCTCTCTCTCTCTCCAGGAAGTACACATGCCCTACAGTAAAACTAAATATAAAACAAAAGAAAACAAAAACAGAAAACAAAAACCAAAAAGAAACACAAAATACTGCATATATGTATAATAAAATAAACTGTATGTAACTATATTCTGTGATAATGAACCACATTATAACTGAGAACTGTCCTTGATTCCAGGTAGCAGCATTATCACAAGCCATGAGATGGGGAGAGGATTAATACAAATATGAGGCCAACAGACACAACGAGGGGAAGCAGAATGTTGATACACAATTTGATGGAACTAGTTCTATAAGGCATCAATCACAGCGTTCTTGCAGATCCCCAAGGCTCCCAAAGGATATGTTGCCATTGATACTACCTGTAAGGAAGGGAATTTCCCCAGGCAAAAGAAACTTAGAGGATTTCTTCTGTGCTGGTTCTCCACCACTCCCTCACCACACTGTTATAGAGTCAATTGCATGCCTGCTTGCTCATCGGGTTCAGAAAATGAGTGCAATGTCTTCTCCCTTGCATGTCTCTAGTCTTTACTGTGAGACTAGCTGAGACTAGATTAAGCAAAGGTCATCCTCCTCCTTAGGCAGGTATAGGTGTCAGGCTTGTCTGAGGATCATTTCTGTTCCCTTCATTCTGCATCTGGAGAAATCACTGTCTGGATCTTTCTGGATCTTTTTGTTTTCTAGTTAATTTCTGTACTGTAGTTTTTTTTTTTTTTTTTTGAGGTTTTCGCTATAGGGCACGTGCGCTCACCAGACAGAGAGAGACATAGAGACAGAAAGCGAGAAATCACCCCCGAGGGGGGATGGTCACGCCGCAATCCCTTCTCCTCCATTCTCCTCTTGGGATCTTGGGCACGCACGCACACGCGCCTGGCGTGAGATTTAAGCCACCGGGTCCGAGAAGCGAACCGCGGTCGACTACGTGGGAGTCCAGCGACATAGCCATTACGCTAACTGCTGGTTCCCTGTACTGTAGTTTTGATTGCTCATATTCCGAGTTTTAAAAAAAATTATGCCAACCAGTGGCATAATGGTTACATTGCTGGACTCACACACGGACAACCATGGTTTGAGTCTCGGGACCCGCAGCTTGAAACTCCGGGCGGGGGTGTGTGTGCATGCCCCAAATCCTGAGAGAAGAGTGGAAGGGAAGGGATTGTGGTGTGGCCATCCCTCCTGGGGGGGAGGGGTGATTTCTTGCTTTCTGTCTCTCTTCTCTGTCTCTCCAGGGAGCACATGCACCCTATAGCAAAAATCTCTCTAAAAAATGTATTATTAATGATAACATTTTCCATTTGTAAATTCTTTGGTTAAGTCTTTTTCATGGGTGCACCATCTGCTTACATCTGTCTGATGGTATTGATTCTGCTCTTCTAGAGTCGTCTTGTGATTTCCCTGCTCATTCTGATTTGCAGGCTTTAAGCTCTTTATGTTTTATGTCCTCAGTGGAGTCAGCTTTCTCCTGTTGTTGTTGTTGCTAGGTCTTTCCAGGCTGTAATTCATCCCTGTAGTTGAAATTCTGCTGCTTCTGCTTTTCAGTCCTAGCAGGAGGAGAAATGTGATGCTGGGATTTGTGTTCCAGGTGGATTCCCTTGAGAATAGGAGGGAGTGGGAGGTAACTCCTAAGGAAGCGAATGCCCTTCCTCCTCCCGGGTTCCAGACCCTGCTCCCTTGCTAACTAACACCAGTTGCTCTGGGATTGCGGTGACCGCGCCCCTGGAGGATGCCTCCTCACTTTTCTTCTCTCCTTCCTCGTCTCTCTCTTTTGTCAGTGCATGTGTCCTCTGGAAAATTAAAAATTAAATAAATAAATAAAAGAGCAGACATTGCCTTCTTTAAATTATGTAAGAATTAGGGTATATAAATGGCACCGACACTATTATGTTTCCTCTCTATATAGGAGATAGTATTACATGGTAAGTACTTGGATTCAGATTGTATATTGATTCAGAAATAACTTACTTTTCATTTTCTAGAATTCTCAGTGAAAACCAGTTGACCGAACTGCATAAGGATTCATTTGAAGGCCTATTATCCCTCCAATATTTGTAAGTTAGTTAATAATTTATTTATGAGTTGTTAGTTATCTATAGAAATGAATAAAGGGTTTAAAAGAGGTAATCTCTAGAATTTCTTCCGGTAGTAAAATTCTATAATTCTGAAAGTTTGTATAGGGTTCCAGACTACGAAAAAAAAGGCAAAACACAGGAAATATTTGAGAAATGTCATGAGTACCCGTAGAGTACATGGAAGGAAAGTAGGAGACTGAAGTGAAGCCAAGCAAAGGGGCCATAATGAGGAGCCATGTCACCTCTATAGGGCTCGAAGACAAATGAGCCTTCATCATTTGTCTTTGATCACTTGGAGGGCTCTCTAGAACTCAGTTCTGGACCTCACCCCAATAGTTACTGATTCAGTTGGTCTGGAGGATGGCCAAGACACTATTTCTTCAGTAAGTTCCCATGTGATGCTAGTCCTTGATGACTACTTCTGAAGAGTTTATCTGGTGACTGTGTGCAGAGGGATTAAAAAGGGAGAGATGGAGACACCTGTTAGTGGACAGTTATACCAGTCCAGGTGAAACGTGAATAGCAAGCTGAAATCTATGCATATTAGAATCACATTGGATGTCTTCCAAAAAAAATCCGGTTCTGTTGTTGCCCCATCACTATACAACTGGAGAAATTGCTTTCATATATTATTAAGGCAATATTAAACCAAAGATAAAGTTCTATTAATATGATAGAATTATTCTGAATTAGTTCAAAGTTATGTATTAATTAGAGGAGTAATTTCCTTTCAAATTTCAATGTCTGAAAGGACATTTTTTTTTTTTTGAGAGGTTTTTGCTGTAGGGTGTGTGTGCTTGCCAGAAAGACAGAGAGAAACAGAGAGACAGAAAGCCAGAAATCACCCCCCAGGGGGGATGGCCACGCCACAATCCCTTCTCCTTCATTCTCCTCTCAGGATCTTGGGCACGTATGCACATGTGCCCAGCGTGAGTTTAAGCCAGTGGGTCCGGGACTCGAACCGTGGTCGACTACATTGGAGTCTAGCAACATAGCCATTACGCTAACTGCTGGTCCCTGAAATGAAATATTTTATTTTATTTGGTATTGAATGGCTTAGGAAAAGAAAACTAAACTGGGAAAGTATATAAATGTGGGATTAGAAATTATATATAGAGGTAAAACCATTGAACTTGTAATCTAGAATTTGATGAGACTACGAAAGGTCATCTAGTCAATATTTCTGCTCTCAGGGAAGATTACCTCCAAAACCTATCAACATCTATGGTTGTTAATTTTATGAAGATCAAGAAGGTGAGACTGTTAGGAGAGGTACAGTTTGGGCTAGGGACTCTGGAAAGTTCAAATACAACTCTAAAGATTCAGAGTATAAATCAAACTATGTACTCAATATTATCAATCCTAAACTCTATTTTTCCTGCTAATTAGATCTAATAGCTAATCAAGGCAACATTTTCCTTCTCTTTCTTCCCCCTAGAGATTTATCCTGCAACAAAATACAATATATTGAAAGACGTACATTTGAGTCACTACCTTTTTTGCAGTATTTGTAAGTTACAAATTTCACTTTGTTATATTAGAAATTTGTTTGAAACAATTCTAAAACTCTTGCTATTCATTTAAAATGATTAAAAATTTACTAGTAGAAATTTACTAAAATTATTTAAGAAATCCTTTCATTTCTAGCAAAGATCAGTGTAAGAATTATTATCCAGATCAGAGTGAATAACTATGGAGCAGTGGTTCTCTTCTATTGTGACTTGGCACCCAGGTGACATTTGGCAGTGTCTGGAAGCACGTTTGGTTGTCACAGCGATGAGTGTGCTACTGGCATCTAGGAGGCAGAGGCGAGATACAGTGAAAAAACCTGCAATGTGTAAGACTAATCTCTACAACAAAGAGCCTCCAGCCCCAAATATCAACAGCATTGGGGTTGTCAAATCCTGTTTTAGAGAAATAAAGATCACTCAGCATAACTATTTCCTGAGCATTCACTATTTCAGATCTAATGTACCATATGTGTAAATACATACATGTAAACCATAAATCAGTATCTTGTCTTGTATATTGTATATCGATGAGATTTCTTTAGTGTATGGAGAAAGTATCAAGGTTATATTTTATCATATATAAATTAGAATCACTGCCAAATGATGTGTGCTAAGGATGTATTTCTTCTTCTTTATTGGCTTGTATCTTTTTTCCTTCTTTTTTTGGTAGAAATCTCGGTTGTAATTTAATCACAGAACTGAACTTTGGAACCTTTCAGGCCTGGCATGGAATGCAGTTTTTACATAACGTGTAAGTGAAATAGAAGTTGAACACATGTAAAACCTATTTATACACGGAAACATTACACACTTATTGGTTAGCTGGGGGTAAGCCCACTAAAAACTCTAAAAAGTATGTCTTAAAATCCATCCATCCATCCAGCTTTTTCAAATGAGGGAACTAAGGTACAAAGAGGCCAAGAGACTGTGTAACTGGCATATACATGCTCTGCTTTCCTCAGTACTGATTTTGGCTGGGCAATCAAAGGCATGAAAAAAGTTACACTCAAATTAGCATTGTTCTGGGAGCCCAGTGATACTGCTCTGATATATGAACGGTTCTTAAAACTCCACTTTGGAATTTATCCTGCCCGCATGAGGAGTTCCTAACTGCTCAAATGTGTGCAACACAGAGCTGCAAAGAAAGAAGTCTAACCCTGTCCT
>NW_006204132.1:18972-20900 GCF_000334495.1 Tupaia belangeri chinensis
TTTTTTTTTTTTGAGAGGTTTTTGCTGTAGGGTGTGTGTGCTTGCCAGAAAGACAGAGAGAAACAGAGAGACAGAAAGCCAGAAATCACCCCCCAGGGGGGATGGCCACGCCACAATCCCTTCTCCTTCATTCTCCTCTCAGGATCTTGGGCACGTATGCACATGTGCCCAGCGTGAGTTTAAGCCAGTGGGTCCGGGACTCGAACCGTGGTCGACTACATTGGAGTCTAGCAACATAGCCATTACGCTAACTGCTGGTCCCTGAAATGACATATTTTATTTTATTTGGTATTGAATGGCTTAGGAAAAGAAAACTAAACTGGGAAAGTATATAAATGTGGGATTAGAAATTATATATAGAGGTAAAACCATTGAACTTGTAATCTAGAATTTGATGAGACTACGAAAGGTCATCTAGTCAATATTTCTGCTCTCAGGGAAGATTACCTCCAAAACCTATCAACATCTATGGTTGTTAATTTTATGAAGATCAAGAAGGTGAGACTGTTAGGAGAGGTACAGTTTGGGCTAGGGACTCTGGAAAGTTCAAATACAACTCTAAAGATTCAGAGTATAAATCAAACTATGTACTCAATATTATCAATCCTAAACTCTATTTTTCCTGCTAATTAGATCTAATAGCTAATCAAGGCAACATTTTCCTTCTCTTTCTTCCCCCTAGAGATTTATCCTGCAACAAAATACAATATATTGAAAGACGTACATTTGAGTCACTACCTTTTTTGCAGTATTTGTAAGTTACAAATTTCACTTTGTTATATTAGAAATTTGTTTGAAACAATTCTAAAACTCTTGCTATTCATTTAAAATGATTAAAAATTTACTAGTAGAAATTTACTAAAATTATTTAAGAAATCCTTTCATTTCTAGCAAAGATCAGTGTAAGAATTATTATCCAGATCAGAGTGAATAACTATGGAGCAGTGGTTCTCTTCTAGTGTGACTTGGCACCCAGGTGACATTTGGCAGTGTCTGGAAGCACGTTTGGTTGTCACAGCGATGAGTGTGCTACTGGCATCTAGGAGGCAGAGGCGAGATACAGTGAAAAAACCTGCAATGTGTAAGACTAATCTCTACAACAAAGAGCCTCCAGCCCCAAATATCAACAGCATTGGGGTTGTCAAATCCTGTTTTAGAGAAATAAAGATCACTCAGCATAACTATTTCCTGAGCATTCACTATTTCAGATCTAATGTACCATATGTGTAAATACATACATGTAAACCATAAATCAGTATCTTGTCTTGTATATTGTATATCGATGAGATTTCTTTAGTGTATGGAGAAAGTATCAAGGTTATATTTTATCATATATAAATTAGAATCACTGCCAAATGATTAGTGTTCTAAGACTGTATTTCTTCTTCTTCTTCTTTTATTGGCTTGTATCTTTTTTCCTTCTTTTTTTGGTAGAAATCTCGGTTGTAATTTAATCACAGAACTGAACTTTGGAACCTTTCAGGCCTGGCATGGAATGCAGTTTTTACATAACGTGTAAGTGAAATAGAAGTTGAACACATGTAAAACCTATTTATACACGGAAACATTACACACTTATTGGTTAGCTGGGGGTAAGCCCACTAAAAACTCTAAAAAGTATGTCTTAAAATCCATCCATCCATCCAGCTTTTTCAAATGAGGGAACTAAGGTACAAAGAGGCCAAGAGACTGTGTAACTGGCATATACATGCTCTGCTTTCCTCAGTACTGATTTTGGCTGGGCAATCAAAGGCATGAAAAAAGTTACACTCAAATTAGCATTGTTCTGGGAGCCCAGTGATACTGCTCTGATATATGAACGGTTCTTAAAACTCCACTTTGGAATTTATCCTGCCCGCATGAGGAGTTCCTAACTGCTCAAATGTGTGCAACACAGAGCTGCAAAGAAAGAAGTCTAACCCTGTCCT
>NW_006204132.1:21045-41554 GCF_000334495.1 Tupaia belangeri chinensis
TCTTTTCTTTTCTTTTCTTTTTCTTTCTTTCTTTCTTTCTTTCTTTCTTTCTTTCTTTCTTTCTTTCTTTCTTTCTTTCTTTCTTTCTTTCTCTCCTTCCTCTTTCTTTCTCTTTCTTTCTCTCTCTTTTCTTTCTCTCTCTCTCTCTTTCCTTTCTTTCTTTCTTCCTTCCTTCCTTCCTTCTTCTTTCCTTGAAAAGAATTACTATATTTTTATTATTATTTTTAATTTGCTATAGGGCATGTGTGCTCACCAGAGAGAGACAGAGAGAGAGAAAGTGAGAAAGCAAGTTACCAGATCTGGGACTTGAACATGCCACTTGCCAGCTGTGTCTCTCTTTTTTTAAATAGTGACACAGAAAGAATACCTGAAAGCTTGCTACAGGGCACTTCTTTCCTCAACATTATTTTTCAAAAAGTATAGAACTTTGAAGTTATGAGCTATATATGGGCATTAGGAACCTTTCAGGTATGGAAAAAGATGGTTTTTACATTAAGTTATAGGGTGAAAAATATTCATGTAGCCAATATGAGGGGCCTTGGGGAAAATGAGATTAATGTATGAGTTTATTTTGGTGGGGGGAAAAAAAGAAAATCCTTGGATAGTTTTTCCGTGATACACCTTTTCTGTGAACTTTTGGAAGACCCCCTCATGCATTGCTGTAGCCTGATTCCACATACTGACTGCTCTTCAACAAGAAGAGTAGATTTTATTTCCTTATGGCTGGAATATGGATTAATTTCTCTATGGTACAAGCAAATCAGTGAATACTGGAAGGGAATTTCAGATTCAAGGTAAGCATTTTCTTCTAACCTGATATTGGAAAAGACTGTCTGCCTGTCTTGTGGTTCAGAAATCCAGTTTCACACAGTCATGTCAGGTTAGTGGAAGGGGGTTTAGGATGTGCCTGGTGCTGGAGGTTCTTGCAGATGCCCATCCACAGCAGCCTCCTCTCCTCTCTCTCATTACTTTCTTGTTGCCCAACTTGGGGAAAGAATATTGAGCAAGGGTCTATTTTTCTTCTGGTCACGCATCTGAGAGCAGGCTCACTAGGTCTCTTCACCAACAGGTTTTGGTACTGTCAACACACACGTTTTAGACTCACCACCTTTACTGAGCATTTTATAATGTGGAGAGTCTCTCAAAACAATCTGATTTTCACTATGGCTATGTAGACAAAACAGGAAAAGAAAAACTCATGGAATCACAATTGATACACATTCATTCAGGGGGCCAGCAAATGGCATAGTGGTTATATCTCTGGACTCTCACATGGCTGGCTACGGTTTGAGTGCTGGATACTGTGGCTTGAAAATCATCCTGGGCGTGTGTGCATGAGTGCTGGAGATCCCAGGAGGACAATGGAGGAAAAGGGATTGTGATGTGGCCATGCCCTTGTGGAGTAATTTCTCACTTTCCCTCTCACTGTCTCTGTCTCTAGTGAGTACACACACGTGATAGCAAAAACCTGTTAAAAATTGTTCATTTATTCAAAAACATTTCCTGAGTGCTATGCTGAGGGTGCAGATGTCCCCAAGAGACTTTCTTACTAGACAGATGAGGATAGATGTTGATGGGAAAGTGTCTGAGAGTCATGCTAGGATATACTCAGCAGGGTAACCAGGCAGGAGGATGAGGAAGTAGGAATAGGGATGGGTTAGAAAAGACTTATAATGAAGGCAGCACCAACACGTTTATCTCAAGGTTCTGTGTTCATCTTCAACAACATAAAGACATTTGCTTCATGGTGGTGAAAAAAATCAGAATTAGATAATATTGGTAATTAATACTTATACCATGTGATCCAAATAGAGCTGTACCCCTCAAACTAATTCATAGTTACTTGCCGGTATTGACACAGTGGCCCCAATATGCCAAGTGTGAGTTAGGGGCTGGACTTTTTTTTTTTTTTTTGGTCAAATCATTCTAATAGACAAAGTTAAATTGATTCAGGAAACATTTACTATAGTGAGATGGAAGCCTATTGCATTACTTTCTAAAGGCAAGTTGCCAATGAAGGTTCTAGTTTTTCTTATGACCCATGTTCACAGCACTGGGGTGTTTATACGTTGAAAAATTTTTCTCTGTGTTATGAAAGTTCATAAAGAGGTCCCAGCTCAGATTGACTTACCATGAATTGAATGAAGCCTGAGCTTTGGGCCCCTTCCAAAATATTAATCCTAAATATTAAGTATACTTTTCCCTCTGACTTTAAAGTGCTTTTCCTTCATTCCACCTACACAAGTCCTGACTTTTATTTTTCTAAATTAAAAAAATTTTGACAGAAGGTGCATGTACACACCAGAAAGATATAGAGATAGAGAGAGTGAGAGAGAGAGAGAGAGACAGAGAGAGAGAGAGAGAAAGAGGAGAGAGAGCGAGCAAGCGAGAAAGATGGGAAGTGAGAAAGCACCCCCTCTGGGGGAGGATCATGCCATAATCCCTTCTCCTCCATGTTTATTTCCTTCAGGATTCTGGACACACACATGTGCTCAGTGTGTTTTTCAGGCTGCTGGGTCTGCTACTTGAACTGCACACTGACCATGTGGAATCCAGCTGCCTTAATCACCATGCCACCAGCTGGAAATGGTGGCTTACTTTAAAAAATTCTTTTAGTCTCTGGGGTCAGCAGGTGGTATAGGGTTAATGTGTTGGACTCCTATATGGCTGACCATGGTTCAAATCTGGGAACCAGTTGCTTGAAAATCATGCCAGGTGCATGTGCGTGAATGCCCAAAATCCTGAGAAGAGAATGGAGAAGAGATTGTGGTATGGTCATCCCCTCTGAGGGATGATTTCTCACTCTTCCTCTCTACTTCTCTCTCTTTCTGGTGAGTGCACACACCCTATGGCAAAAACTTAAAAAAAATTTCCTTGGTGCTAACAATATATTCTCTATGACTTGAGAAAGTGAAGGACCTACAATGTAGATAGGCTTTGGATAGAGAATGTCCAGATACTGGCTTACCTGTAGTATATCAATATTGTGCCAAGAATATAAGCACTAAAAGAATATGAGGAAAATCCTAAAAAATAAAATAAAGGACCGTCAGATGGCATAATGATTCTGTCGCTGGACTCCTAGTAGTCGACAATGGTTCAAGTCTCGGATCTGGTGACTTAAAACTCATGCTGGGCATATGTATGTGTCCAAGATCCCAAGAGAAGAGTGGAGGAGAAGGAAGTGCAGCATGGCCACCCCTCTCGGGCGTGGGGGCGGGGGGACTTCTCGCTTTTTGTTTCTCTGTCTCTCTCTCTCTCTCTGGTGTCCTATAGCAAAAGTCTCTCCAAGAAAAGGCTATGCAGAAAAGATGAGCTTTATCCCTGTTGAATTATTTATCCCACTATTGAGAATATAAGAGGTAGATGTGGCCACACTGAAGGGAAATTGAGCTGCCATCACAGAGATGCTCCTCTAGCGCACTAGCATCTGTTTCCTTTCAGTAGCTGTAGACACACACAAGTTTGCATGGTTCAGGATATGGTCATCACTTTTGGTATGTATTGGACTCCAGGGAGCTTCTTCTCAGATTCATAAAGGAATAGATATTAAAGATGAAAATAACAACTCAAGTCTATTCTTTGAGATGATTTAGATGAGCTGTTTAATTTGGAATGTTCAAAAGTTGGAGATGGTCAATTCCAGTGACTATTGTGTTTTCTTCTCCCAGCTGCATCGTATCTTACTCTGCCCGTCTGTATAACAAGTCATCTTCTCGGCTCTTGGAAGTTAGTAATGCTTCCTCTGCCCTATGACATTTCTTGAATATTTAATATTTATTATGCTCCCAGCATTCTATTAAATAGTTATACAAGTGAGATGACACACCTGAAGTTCTTAGAATAGTGCTGGGCACACAGTAAATGCCCAGTGTGTGTTATCTAGTAGGATCTCATTTTCAGTTTCCCAATAATTTTTGTTATGTAGATATCATTTCTGTTTTGCAGGTAGAGAAATTGAAACTCTGAGACATTGAATAGCTTGCTTAGATTCACACCACTGATAAGTGGCAGGAACCACTTACAAGCTTTGCAAGTAATTTTCTTATTTTTCCTATTTTAATTTTGCATTCATTCACCGAGCATCATCACAGCATACAAAATGTGATTATTCCATCCAGAATATACTGCATAGTGGCTTAATCATACATGTTATCATTGATAATTTCCATTTCTAGTTTCATATCTATCTATCTATGTATCTATCTATCTATGTATCTATCTATGTATCTATGTATGTATGTATGTATGTATGTATGTATGTATGTATGTATGTATGTATGTATGTATGTATGTATGTATGTATGTATGTATGTATCTATCTATCTATCTATCTATCTATCTATCTATCTATCTATCTATATTGTCTCTCTATTTCTCACCCTCTGCCATTTCCCGCCTTCCTCCCATGTTATCTTTGGTGTCTGCAGTTGCTTTCTATTCCTTTTTTCTCCCTACATTTTATTGATTCACAAAATATTTTAAATAATCTAACTACTTTCAATAGCAAGTTCAGCTGATATATACATATCTGTGAATACATGTGTGACTTTATGCATGAAACACTTGAGTAGAATGAATATACTATAAATTAGCACCTAGCTGATACTATATAGCTTACTGTGATCATTAAATGGGTTTTTTTAAATAAATTTTTTAATTTCAAGAAAAGTAATTTTTAATAAATCAAAATAAAAGAAATGCAAAGAGAGCTATGTTTAAAACTTAAAGCCAGGAAACAGGTGAGGATTCTGTTCAAATAGTAGGTACATGAACCTGTCGGCAGCTCAAAAAAGACAAAAATCCTTAAATTCAGAAAACAAAGACTAGAAGAAAACCAGCAATGTTTTATTAAAAAGCCGTAAGATTCTGTTTCACCAGTTCAGTCTCATGTACTTAATCTATCTTCTGTTGTGGTCAGATCTTTTCAATTAAATTCTGGGATACAATGTTCAACTCCAGTCTTGTCCCTACTATTAAGTTGACAATTTTCTTTGTTGTTTTTGAACTCTTATTTCTGTGTGTCTGTATTTAGTTTTGCTGGTATAGCACTACCTTCAGAACTTCTTGAAGAGCAGGTCTTGTGTTGGTAAATTCTTTCAGATTTGGTTTATCTAAGAATGTCCTTGTCTTTTCTTCCCATATGAAGGATAATATTTTTTCTTTCTTTCCTTCTTCCTTTTTTATTATTATTCATATATTAAATCACTATACATCATTTAGATTGTGAAGAGACTTTACCCAGCAAAATATACACCTCAGTCTAGCCCAGTTGAGACCACCATACACATGCTCATCAACAGATAAACCTTATCTGTGTCCCACAAGGGTATTACCTCTCCATTTTCCTCTCAAATTTCCTACTGTCTTCCCCTCCCACTCCCCTTCCACTTTGTCCCTAGTGTCCATAACAATTTTCAATGCTTTTAAGCCCTCCAGCCTTTTAGTCTCTACAAGAAGTTGTCCATAGAGTACGGACAGTTGTCTATGTTAAGTGGAGATATGGTGTCTGTCTTTCATAGCCTGACTTTTCTCACTCAGCAACAAATCTTCCATATTCTTCCACTTTCTACCAAATTCTAGGGTCTTGTTGTTTTTTATAGCTGAATAGTATTCCATGGAGTATATGTGCCACAATTTGTCAATCCATGTTTGTGGACAATTTGGGTTGGTTCCATGCCTTAGCAATCGTGAATAATGCTGCAATGAAAATAGTCTTGCTGGTTACAGCATTCTTAGTTGAAATTCCTTTTTCCTTAACAATTTCAATATATTTCTCCATTCTTTCCTTGCTCTCATTGTTTCCAATGAGAGGTCCACTGTTAACTGGATGGTATATCCTTTGTAGTTAACTTGATGTTTCTCTTTTGCTAATCTTAGTATCTTGTTCTGTGGTTTTGGGAGACGTATTTTGTTGAATGCTTTCTCTGCATCAATTGAAATGATCAGATGGTTTTTATCTTTCTTTCTTTTATTATGTTTATGGTCCACCCTTGCATCCCTGGAATAAAGCCTACCAGGATGTGATGAATAATCTTTTTAATGTGTTGTTGGGTACCATTTGCAAGTATCTTGTTGAGAATTTTTGCATTTATATTCATCAGAGATATTGGACTGTAGTTTTCCTTTTTTTGTCATGTCTTTGTCATGTCTTTATCTGTTTTGGGAATGAGGATAATGGAAGCTTCATTAAATGAATTTGGGAGGTTTCTTTTCTTTTGAATCTCTAGAAACAGTGTGAGTAGAATGGGTGTCACTTCTTCTTTAAAAGTTTTGTTAAATTCAGCAATGAAGCCATTGGGGCCTGGACTTTTCTTTGTTGGGAGATTATTTATTACTGATTCAATCTCATTGCTTGTTATTAGTCTATTCAGGCTTTCTGTGTCCTCCTGAGTCAATCATGGTAGATTATATATGTCCAGGAATTTGTCCATCTCATCTAGGTTTTCTTCTTTGTTGGCATAGAGTTGGTCATAGTATCCTCTAATAATGTTTTGTATTTCTGTTGTCTGTTGTAATGTTGCCTGATTGGTTGCGAATTTGACTTATCTGTTTTCTTTCTCTCTTCTTAATTAGTCTAGCTAATGGTGTGTCAATCTTGTTTATCTTTTCAAAGATCCAGCTTTTGCTTTCATTTATTTTCTGTATAGTTTGTTTATTTTCTATTTTATTTATTTCTGCTTGAATCTTTATTATTTCTTTTCTCCTGGCATTTTTTGGATTTTTCTGTTGTTCTTTTTCCAATTCCCTGAAACATAATGCTAGGTTGTCCTTTTGCCACCTTTCTGACTTTTTCTTGTGTGCACAAATTGCTACGAGCTTCCCTTTTATGACTGCTTTTGCAGTATCCCATAGATCATGGAAACTCATGTACTCATTACCCTTAGTTTCCATGAATCTTTTGATTTCTGTCTTAATCTCTGCAGTAGTAGTGGAGTCATTCAGAAGTAGGTTATATAGTTTCCACGTATTTGTATATTTTCGAGAGCTTTTCTTGAGTTTAATATCAAATTTAATTCCATCATGGTTGGAGAAGATGCTGGATATAGTTTCTATACCTTTGAATCTGTAAAAGCTGGTTTTGTGTCCTATCATGTGATCAATCTTTGAGAAAGTACCATGCGGAGCTGAGAAAAATGTGTATTTTGTGGTTTTTGGGTGGAAAGTTCTATAGATGTCTATCAAGTTGATCTGATTTATGGTATCATTGAGGTCCTGAATCTCTTTGCTTATTTTCTGTCTCATTGACCTGTCTATCTCTCCTTTTAGATCTAGCAGTCTTTCCTTAACATATTTGGATGCTCCTGAGTTCGGTGCATAGATGTTTATAAGCGTTATATCTTCTTGGTGAATTAGCCCTTCTATTACTACATAATGCCCTTCTTTGTCTTTTCTTACGGTTTTTGTCTTGAAGCTTATTTTGTCCTAAATCAGTATAGCAACTCCTGCTCTTTTTTGTTTTCCATTTGCATGGTATACCTTTTTCTAGCCCTTCACTTTTACTCTATGTATGTCTTTATCCAGGAGATGGGTTTCTTGTAGGCAGCAGATGGAAGGTTTCTGGTTTTTAATCCATTCAGCCAGTCTGTGTCTCTTCATTGGAAAATTTAATCTCTGTCTTTTTCTCACCTAAGACCGAAACCTGCTAGCCACCGCCAAGTTTGCCTGATTTTGGCCTGTGGCTTCAACTTCACAGCTGTGAAGTTGCCCTCAGTTAGTGCTCCCTGCCACCCCCAAACCCTGCACCAGCCTGGTACGATAGCTGCTTTGCTCCCTCTTTCTGTTCTCCTCTGTCCATTCTAATTTTTTTTTCTCTCTTTTTGGAAAAAAAGACAAAAAGCAAGGGAAAACAAACAAACAGCCCTCTGTCCCACTTGGACCTTTCTCTTTTTAATCTCTGTCTTTTTCTCATCTAGGACAGAAACCTGCTAGCCACATCCATGTCTGCCTGATTTTGACCTCGCACAGTGCATTTGCATGCCCCGTGGTTTTTCATTTTCATCCCAATTTTATTTTTTGCAAAGTGATTTTTCCCTTTTTTCTTTAGCACTTTTCTTCTTTTTTTCTTTGCCTTTGCTCTCTATTTCTATTTTCTACCTTCTTTTTCTTTACTGTATTTTTCTGTCTTACTTCTCAACTCTTACCCTCTGCCTAGAGTAGTTTAGGTACAAAGTAGCTAACCATCTCAGCATTGTGAGCGTTGGAGAATTCTTTGTATATCATTGTAGGGGTTGCAAAATTAGCAAAATTCCTCTTTACATATTCGATTGTAAAACTCACCTGTGATTTCCACATTTGAGGACTTAGTAAAAGGGAAAAATAGCACAGAATTATTTCACAGTGGGGGAAACACGCGAGTTCACAGTCACTGAATTCCTCTCCAACAAATTGATCAGAAGTGAATACATTACCAGATGACTAAAAATCAAAGAAGAGCCTTAAGGATGAGAGAATCAAGTAGTACATCCCCACCAAGGGAACAGTGTAACCTGTCTCCAAGGAGGGAAAATTTAGGGCATATTACTAAAAATGTCAGAAGAAGAATTTAGAATATTTATGGTAACAAAATTCTATGAGATGCAAGAGAAAAGAGATGTTGAGCCTCAAGAGATGAGGAAGTCCTTCCATGATAAGAAAGAACTGGAGACCATAAAAAAGAATCAATCAGAACTGTTAGACATGAAGACGATAATACAGGAAATTAAAACCTCCCTTGAAAGTATCAAAAGCAGGCTAGATATTGGTCTGTAATTTTCCTTTCTTGTTGTATCCTTATCTGTTTTGGGAATGAGGGTGATGAAGACTTCATAAAATAAATTTGGAAGGGTTCCTTCCATTTGGAAATTTAGAAATAATTTGAGAGGAATGGAGGATAACTTTTTTTTTTTAAAGGATTATTTAACTTTATTTATTCATCATTTATCTGAATTTGAACAGAGAAAGAAGACACACAGAGAGAAGGAAATTGAGAAAGCAAGCCACTAGGTCGAAGAGTTGAACTGTGGTCAGCCATGTGGGAATGTCCAGTGCCTTAGCTACCACACCACCTGCTGGCCCCATAACTTCTCAAAAGTTTTGTAGAATTTAGAACTGAAGCCATCAGGACCTGAGCTTTTCTTTGTTGGGAGGTTATTTATTACTGATTAAATCACATGGCTTATTATGAGTCTGTTTAGGCTTTCTATGTCCTCCTGAGTCAATCTTATATGTGCCCAGGAATTTGTCCTGCTCATCCTGGCTTTCTTTTTGGTTGGTGTATAGATGCTCATAGCATCCTCTAGTGATGTTTTGTATTTGCATTATGTCCATTTTAATATTTCCTGTTTCATTGCAAATTTGATTTATCTGGTTCCTTTCTTTCTTCTTAATTAGTCTAGCTAATGCTGTGTCGATCTCGTTCATCATTTCAAAGAACCAGCTTTTGGTGCTTTCATTTATTTTTTGTATAGTTTGTTTTCTAGTTAATTTATTTCCACTAGAATCTTTTTTTTAATTAAATTGATTTATTTACATTCATTCTCTCTACATCATTACAGCATACAAAGTGAGATTTTCCATCCAGAGTATACTGTATATTGGCTCAATCAAGTACATCAACATACATGTTAATGTCAACAAATAATTTTATATTTCTTGTTTCCTGTATGTTTTGCCCCCCCCCCCCCTTGATTCCCTATCTCTTACCTTCTGCCATCTCCCACTCTCCTCCCGCACTGTCTCTGGTATCTAGGTTTGCTTTCTATACTGTTTTCCCCCCACATTTTATTGAATTGCCAAAGACCCTAAACAATCCAAATACCCTCATAGAAATATTTTCATAGCAAGCACAGCTGTTATGTACATTTCCATGAACACAAGTCCAACTTTAGGCATAAGCCTCAGTGAGTAGAATGAACATCCCATAAAGTAGCACCTAGCTGGGGCTATTATATCTTGCTGCAGTGATCAAATAGGTATTTTTAATGCACTTATTTTTAATTTCAAGAAAAACAGGGACCAGCAGTTAGCATAACGGCTATGTCGCTGGACTCCCATGTAGTCGACTGCGGTTCTAGTCCTGGACCCGGTGGCTTAAACTCACGCTGGGCACGTGTGCGTGCATGCCCAAGATCCCAAGAGGAGAATGGAGGAGAAGGTATTGCAGCGTGGCCATTCCCCCTGGGGGGGTGACATGAACACAAGTCTAACTTTAGGCATCCTATAAAGTAGCACCTAGCTGGGGCTATATATCTTACTGCAGTCATCAAATAGGTATTTTTTTTTCTGAAACTTTTTTTAACTTAATTTACATCCTTTCCCTAAGCATCGTCACAGCATACAAAATGTGACTTCCCATACAGAATATACTGCATAGTCGCTTAATCATGCATATTCTCATCAAAAAATTTCCATTTCTAGTTTCTAGAATTTTTTTTTACTCCTATTTCTGACCCTCTGTCCTTTCCCACCCCCTTCTCACACTATCTCTGATGTCTACAATTTTCTTCTGTTCCTTTCCCACCCACATTGTATTGATCACACAATTTCTTAAATAATCTAACTACTTTCAATAGCAAGTTCACTTGGTACTATTAAGAAAACCAGTTTTAACTTAAATCAAAGAAATGCTAGGGAACTTTGCTTAAAGCCAGGAAACAGGTTAGGATTCTGTTCAAATGGTAGGTGCATGAACCTATCCATATCTCAAGACAGGACACGAATCCTTACAACCAGATAACAAAGTCTACAAGAAAATCAGCAACATTTTAGTCAAAAGTCATAAAACTATCGTTTGCCAATTCAGTCTCACGTACTTTATCTTCTATTGTGGTTAAATTTTCCCGATTAAATTCTGGGATATAATATTCAACTCCAGACTTGTCCCTATGATTAAGTTGGCTACTTTCTCAGTTTTTGAATTCTTATTTCTGTGTGTCTGTATTTAATTTTTCTGATATAGCACTCCCTTGAGAACTTCTTGGATATCTGGTCTGGCACTGGTAAATTCTTTTAGGTATTGTTTATCTGAGGATGTTCTTGTCTTTTTTTTTTTTTTTCTTGGAGAGGTTTTTGCTATAGGGCATGTGTGCTCACCAGATAGAGAGAGACAGACAGAAAGCGAGAAATCATCCCCCCTCCTCCCAGGGGGGATGGCCATGCCACAATCCCCTCTCTTCCATTCTCCTCTTGGAATCTTGGGCATGCACACACACGTGCCCAGCGTGAGTTTTAAGCCACTGGGTCCGGGACTTGAACCGCTGTCGACTACATGGGAGTCCAGCGACATAGCCTTGTAGGTAACTTGATGTTTTTCTCTTGCCTATCTTAGTATCTTGTCTTTGTGGTTTTGGTCAACCTGGCTATAATGTGTCTTGGAGAAGATCTTGTGTTGATTCTATTTTATTTCTTTTCTTTTTCTTTTTTTGTATTTCTTGGGACTGGATCTTTGAATGCCTCTCTAGGTTTGGAAAGTTTTCTTGCAGGATTTCATGGAATAGATTATCAATTCCCTTATGGGTCTCTTTGCCTTCTGGAATGCCAATTATCCAGATGTTTAGATGTTTGATGGTATCTAGTACTTCTCATATATTATTCTCAAGTTTTTGGGCGATTTTCTCAGTCTTCGTGGTGGATTTTTCTAGGCCAGCAATTTTCTCTTCTACGTCTGAGATTCTATTTTCTGTATGATCTAGTCTGCTTTTAATACTTTCAAGGGAGATTTTGACTTCCTGTATTATAGTCTTCATCTCTAACAGTTCTGTTTGATTCTTTTTTAAAGTGTGTAACTCCTCTTTTAGATCTTGCAAGAATTTCCTCACCTCCTGGAACTTGTCAACTTTTTTCTCCTTTCTCTTCTGCAGTTCATTATCTCTCTTCTCTTCCATCTCTGTTAGCTTCACCATAATGAGTGTTCTAAATTCTTTATCAGACATTTCCATGATTTCCATTGAACTGCTTGTGGATGAAGAGGAGTTATTCTTTTCCTTTGGGGAGAGCTTTCCCATATTTCTTGTAATTCTGCGGTGACTTCTAGTCATCTGATGGATGGTGTGTTTCTTCCTAATTCTTAAAGTTCAATCACACTAGCTTGTTTGCTGGAGGCTGAATTATTAGTAGAAAGTCTTCATTTCTTTTTTACCCTGAAATCTTTCTGGTAGAATCTTTATTATTTCTTTTCTCCTGGCATTTTTTGTTGTTGTTTTTCAGTTCCCTGAGACATGATGTTAGCTTGTCCATTTGCCAACTTTCCATCTTTTCCTTATGTGCCCTAATTGCTATGAACTTCCCTCTTATGACTTGTGGTATCCCATAGATTATGGAAACGTGTGTACTCATTATTATTTGTTTCCATGAATCTTTTGATTTAAGTCTTAATCTCTTCAGTAGTTGTGACATTATTTAAAAGTAGGTTATTTAGTTTCCATGTATGTGTGCATTTTCTAGGGTTTTTCCTAAAAAAATGATATAAAATTTAAATTCATTATGGTTGGAGAAGATGCTGGATATATTTTCTATGCCTTTGAATCTGTAAAGGCTTGTTTTTCATCCTGTGATGCGGTCAGTCTTTGAGAAGGTACCATGAAAGGGTGAGAAACATTTTCTTTTTTGTCTGTGTTTTTTTGTGTGGAAAGTTCTATAGATGTCTGTGAAGTCCATTTGGTTTAGGGTATCATTAGGTCCTAACTCTCTTTGCTTATTTTTTGTCTCTTTGATCTATCTAAAGCAGATAATGGGGTGTTGAGGTCTCCAACAATTAGTGTGTTTCCTTCTATCTCTCCTTTTAGTCTTTCCTTCATATATTTGGCTGTTCCTGAATTGGAAGCATAGATGATAATAAGCATTACATCTTCTTGATGAATTAGCCCTTCTTTGTCTCTTTTTACAAGTTTTACCTTAAAGCCTGTTTTGTTCAAATCAGTATCAGAACTCCTGCTATGTTTTGGTTTCCATTTGCATGGAATATCTTGGAAAAAAGATATTCCATGGTTCACACCGTTCACTATTATTCTATATATGTTTTTATTCCTGAGGTGTGTTTCTTGTAGGCAAAAAATGGAGGGTTTCTGTTTGTTTTAATTCATTCAACCAGTCTGTGTCTCTTGGTTGGAGAATTTAAACCATTAACATTCAATGTTGGTATTGATATTTCCAGACTTGTCCCTATCCTTAAGCTGGCTATATTCTTGGTTGTGTTTTATTCTCTTATTTCCATTTGTTTGTCTTTAGTTTTCTTGGTATAGCACTCGCTTCAGAATTTCTTGAAGAGCTGGTGTGGAGTTGGAAAATTCTTTCAGGTTTTGTTTATCCAAGAATGTATTTATCTTTTCTTCCCATATGAAAGGTAATCTTTCCAGGTATAGTAATCTTGGTTGAAATTGTTTTTCCTTTAACACTTTGAATATATTTCCCCAATTTTTCCTTGCTTTCATTGTTCAGGGAGAGGTCCAATGTTAGCCTTATGGGATAACCTTTGTAAGTAAGTTAATATTTCTCTCTTGCCAATTTTAGTATCTTGTATTTGTTGTTTTGCCAGTCTGGTTATAATGTGCCTTGGAGAAGATCTTCTTGGGTTGATTCTATTTGGGGTCCTTTGAATTTCTTGGGTCTGTATGTTTGGATGGTTCTCTAGGCATCCAGGATTTCATGTAATCGATTTTCAATGCCTTTATCAGCTTCTTCACCTTCTGAGATACCAGTTATTCGGATGTTTGGACATTTAATGGACTCTAGCATTTCTCATATATTATCCTAATTTTTAAAAATTATTTTCTCTATCTTTTTGGTGTTTTATTTTTTCCCCTAGATCAGGGATTTTTGTCTTCTACATCAGAGGTTTGATCTTCTGTATGATCTTATCTACTTTTAATACTTTCAAGGGAAGTTTTTATTTCTCATATCATCTCTAAGGGCTCTATTTGATTTTCTTATAGTGTCTATTTCTTCTTTGAAACCATAAAGGACTTCCTTATCTCCTGTAGCTCATTGTCTCTTTTCTCTTGCATCTTCTGGAGTTCATTGTCTCTTTTCTCTTGGATCTTGTTAAGTTTTGCCACTATGAATATTCAGAATTGTTTATCTGACAGTTCCATGAGCTCTATTGTGCTGTCTGTGAATGATTAGGAGTTGTTATTTTACCTGGGGCAGGAGATATATTCTTGTGGTGGATTCTGGTTTTTTGATGGATAACACATTTCTTCTTAATTTCTTAGAGTTAATATTGAGTGTTCAAAGTTGTGCATTTCCCTGTTGCTTACCCTATAACTTGTACTTTTGTTGCTGGGATTGGGTGTTCCAAATGCCTCCTAGATTCTAGAGAAAAGATGCACCTGGGGTTGACCTACAGTGTTTCTTTCTTTCTTTCTTTTCTTTCATTATTTTTTTTTTAGAGGTTTTCGCTATAGGTCGCATGTGCTCACCAGAAAGAAAGAGAGAGACAGAGAGATAGAAAGTGAGAAATCACCCCTCAGGGGGGATGGCCATGCCGCAATCCCTTCTCCTTCATTCTCCTCTTGGGATCTTGGGCACCATGCACACGCGCCCGGTGTGAGTTTAAGCCGCCGGGTCCAGGACTTGAACCGTGGTCGACTAAGTGGGAGTCCAGTCACATAGCCATTACGCTAACTGCTGGTCCCTTTTTAAATTTTTTTCAAGAGGTTTTTCCTATAGGGTGCCTGTGCTCACCAGAAATGTAGAGAGAGAGAGAGAGAGAGAGAGAAACAGAAAGCAAGAAATCACCCTCTGGGGGGGGATGGCCATGCTGTAGTCCATTCTTCTCCATTCTCCTCATGAAATCTTGGACACGCACACACACATCCAGCGTGAATTGAAGCCACCGGATCCAGGACTCGAACCATGGTCGACTACATGGGAGTTCAGTGACATAACTATTACGCCAACTGCTGATCCTGAGGTGCAGGGTTTCAACTGAGAAGTGCTGTGTGCTTCAGAGAACTATCAAATCTGTGTGGAATGGGAGAGAGTGATGCTTCTGAGGTGGTCTCTGGCCTCGGTCCACACACTCGCTTCTGCCGCACAGGGGCCAGGGAGAATGGTGGGGCAGAGGCTGGAAGCAAGAGGGACTGGCACCTGGACCAGATGAATAGCATGTGCAGAATCCCCGGGGCTCTGGCCTTGGCCTGCATACTCCCATATGCCACGCAGGAGCCACAAAGAATCCATCTCATCTCATTATTCTTACAGAAATTCAACAATTCTTGAATAAGTGCTCCTTGAGTTGCTGCAAGCCTTCGGTTAAATTTCCAGAGTTCAAAATATTGATTTTGGCTTTATTTATTTTGCCATTTTTGTTGTAGCTTTTATAGAGGGATTAATTTTCAGAGGTCCTTAATTATTAATTTTCACTGATGTCACCTACAACATGGTTTTAAATATCTAAAATCTCAATACCGTAAGCTACTTAAATATTTAATCAGGTTAGGGGGAGGGCCCAGTAAATGATGTGATGGTTAAAGCATCAGACTCCCACATGGCTGACTGTGGTTTGAGTCCCAGACACAGTGGTTTGCTTTCTCTTTCTCTCCTTCTCTGTCTCTTTTTGGTAAGCACACATGTCCTATAGCAAATTAAATACTATCAGTAAGAAGAATAAATAAAATGAAAATAAATAATTCTTTAAAAAATATTTAATTGTGGGAAGTAATTAGGGAAATAAAAAGAGAACGTTGAACTTTATTTCTCAGAAAGGCTCTTCCAAGATGAGTAGACAAAGTTTGAAAAGGTATTTCTGGGACCAGCAGTTGGCATAATGGCTGTGTCGCTGGATTCCCATTGTAGTCGACCGCGGCTTGAGTCCTGGACCCAGCGACTTAAACTCACCCTGGGTGCATGCCCAAGATCCTGAAAGAATGGAGGAGAAGAGATTGCAGTGTGGCCATCCCCTCTGGGGGATGATTTCTCGCTTTCTGTCTCTCTCTGTCTTTTTGGCAAGCGCACACTCCCTGTAGCAAAACACCTCTCCAAACCAAAAAAAAAAAAAAAAAGAAAAGGTGTTTCTATATTTATTCCTCCCCAAATTAAGTTTAAAGTAGCAACTACTTAAAATCCCTTTTCTTCATACAGGTTAAACATAGGCTTTTGAGTCAGAACTGAGCTCAAAATCTATCTTTGCATTTTGGAATAGATTTTCATAGAAAATGAATTTATTCATTTTATTTATTTATTTATTTATTTATTGGAGAGTTTTTTTGCTATAGGGTGCGTGCGCTTGCTAGAAAGACAGAGAGAGACAGAGAGACAGAAAGCGAGAAATCACCCTGCAGGGGGGATGGCCACGCTGCAATCCCTTTTCCTCCATTCTCCTCTTGGGATCTTGGGCATGCATGCACACGCGCCCAGTGTGAGTTTTAAGACACTGGGTCTGGGACTTGTTACATACAGTGTAACAAAAGCTGTGACGTGGTGCGAGAATACACAGGAGAGTATGTGATGGGAGGAAGTATCGCTTCGACTGGTCTTCCTGTTAGACCTATTCCTTTTCTTTTGGATTCAAAGCCAAGGAAATTTTTTTGTTGTTCATTTGTTTGTTTTTGTTTGTTTGTTTTTAACTAGGTAGATTAAACCATGAATTTAAAAAAATGGCTAAAGATGAAAGACAAGCACTTTGAGTTATGGAGGACACTAAAAATGATGTTTCCTACAGTGCAAGGGCTTCCTGCCACTGTAGTTACTTCTAGGATGAACCTAAAAAGTTCTTTGGCATATTTTTCTTCGCTAGCCACTTTTTTCTTCTATCATTTTTTTCTCTTTCTCTTTTCTACTTAATGTCTAGAGGTCTGGTTAGTTTCCAAAGCAAGAGCACTTTATGAATTCTAAGAGCGATTTGTAGGTATAACAGAAAATGACTTTTTTAACCTACCAGTTCTATACCAAAAATACTAGTATGAACTTTCATGCAATATCATTCATATTGAAAATACAGACGATTTAAATTCCTTTGCATTTTTCAGGGTTCTCAGTCGTAATCCTCTGACAATTGTTGAAGATTCATATCTTTATAGATTGCCAGCATTAAGATATCTGTAAGTATTGCAGTAACCTCATGAATCATGACATGATTTCTGTACTTTGTTATACTTTCATCAAAGATTAAGTGTTTTTCATTTAGTACATAAAGTCATCATTTTAACTGAGCTATTTAAAAAACAGTTACTGGCAAAGAAAAGGATTAAAAAAGGATATTTGGGACCAGCAGATGGCATAATGACACTGTTGCTGGACTCCCAAGTAGCCGACTGCAGTTTGAGCCCTGGACCTGGTGGCTTAAACTCATGCCGGGCATGTGCGCATGCGGGCCCAAGATCCTGAGAGGAGAATGTATTAGTAAGAATTGTAGTGTGGCCATCCTCCTGGGGGGTGATTTCTGGCTTTTTGTCTCTTTGTCTCTGTCTGTATTTGTGGAGAGCAAATGTGCCCTATAGTAAAAAACTCTCCAAAAAGAGAGCAAGAGAGAGGGGGGAAAGTGAGAAAGCAAACTGCCAGGCCTGGGACTTGAACCACGGTTGGCCATGTGGGAGTCCAGCATTCTTAACCACCACGCCACCTTCCTGCCCCAAGTGTACATTATTTTAAAAAGAAACAAAAAGTTATCAAAAGACATGAAAGATAATGGTTTAAATAAAAATTCAACTATTCAATGCCAATTTCATTAATTTGATAATGCAGATAAACAAATTTCTTCCATAATAGCTTTCCAGGGACCAGCAGATGGTGCAATGGTGATGTCACTGGACTCCTATGTAGTGAACCCTTGTTCAAGTCCTGGACTTGACAGCTTAAAAAAAAAACTCACGCTGGGTGTGTGTGTGTGTGTGCCCAAAATTCTAAGAGGAGAATGGAGGACAAGGGATTGTGGTGTTGCCATCCCCCCTGGGGGGTGATTTCTCTCTGTTTCTCTGTCTCTCTGGTGAGCGCACACACCCTGTAGCAAAAATCTCTCTTATAAAAGGAAAAGCTTTCTAGAATTATCTTCTATGGCAAATAAACTTTTGAGCTAGTTTGTTTTATAGAGAAGTCAAAATTGAAGTAATATATAGTCCTTGAAATATCATTTTAAGTATAAAATTTTTGTATTGAATTCGTAACATGATGTTTGGACTTTTTCCTTCAGAGACATGGGAAGAACACAGGTGTCACTTACAATAGTTGAGAACATCCTCATGACAAGTCTTGAATTGGGAAAACTGTAAGTTTTTTTTTTCTTGGACTTGTTTTATTTTATTGTTTTTAACTTTTGTTTTAGTATTTTTGTTAAGTTAGATTTATTGAGGTGTGATTTTTCACTTAATAAAATTTACCCTTTCCAAATGTCTATTTCAGTGAGGTTTGACAATTATAGTTATGTAACCACCATTCCTGATATAGAACACTTTTTGAGGGATTTTTCTGTAGGGCACATGTGCTTGCCGAAGAGACCGACAGAGACAGACAGAAAGCAAGAAATCACCACACAGCGGGGATAGCCAAGCCGCAATCTCTTCTCCTGTGTCCTCTCAGGATTTTGGACATGGACATGCATGCACCCAGTGTGAGTTTCAAGCTGCCAGGTCTGGGACTCAAACTGTGGTTGTCCACGTGGGAGTTCAGCGCATTAAACATCATGTCACCTGCTGTTCCTATACATAGAACAGTTTTGTCACCCAAAAAAGGCTCTCTCTCTCTCTCTTTTTTTATTTTTGCAGTCAATGCCTCCTCTCACCATCAGTCCCTGGCAACCACCAGTCTGATTTCTGTCCCTCTAATCTTGCCTTTTCCAGAATTTCTTATAAATGAAATCATGTAATATGTAGCCTTTTGTATTTTGTTTCTTTCGCTCAGGATAATTATTTTGACATAATTTCATTATTTATGTCTTTGTACCTATCAGAGTTCATTCCTTTCAATTGCTGTGTCATATTCCAGTTGTGTGGATAAACCATTTTGTTTATCTGGTCATTAGTTTATGGACATTTGGTTTATTTCCAGTTTTGGCTATTATGAATAAAGCTGCTAAGAACACTTACGTGTAGGTCTTTGTGTCAATGTTTATTTTCCTTTCTTTGGAGTAAATACATAAGGTTGAGATTGCTGGATTACACATGCTAAGAGCAAATTTAACGTAAGAAACTGCCAGACTGTTCCTTAAGAGGCTGTATCATTTTGCATTGCCATTAAGAGTGTTAATTGTGTCACATCTTCTCCTGATTCTTATGTTTAAACTAAAAAAAGAGTATTTTTTAGCTTTTCTAGTAGGTGCGAAGTATTGTGATTTTAATAGCTGATGATACTGCGTGTGCATATACGATACTAGTGTGTCTGAGTCTGGGACTTGAACCACGGTTGCTTTAACCACCATGCCACCTTCTGGTCCCACCAGTAATAAACTTTCAATCTTTTTTGTTTTAACCCAGATCCAGTCAAGGATCAGGCATTGTGTGCCATTTCTCTAGTGTAAAACATTTTCTGTGTCCAGCAGATGGCTTAATGGTTACATTGCTGGACTCTTATGTAGTCGACTGCAGTTTGAGTCCCGGACCTGGTGGCTTAAAACTCGCACAGGTCTTGTGTGCATGCGTACCCAGAATCTCAAGAGGAGAATGGAGGAGCAAGGATTATGGTGTGGCCATCCCCCCCAGGGAGTGATTCCCTGGGGAGTGATTTCTCACTTTCTGTCTCTTTGTCTCTGTCTCTCTAGCAAGCACATGTGCCCTATGACGAAAATCTTTCTCTTAAAAAAAAAGGCAAAACGTTTTCCTACTTTTTCTTTTTCTTCCATGATATTGGTACTTTTGAAGAGCCTAAAGCCGTTTGTCTTATAAATTGCCCCACATTCTGATTTGTCTATTTCCTCATGATTAGATTCAGGTTAATGTTTTTTGAAAAACCTCTATATAGGCGATGTATCCTTCCTCCCTCATGAGCTCATGTGGCTCATCATGCTAAATTTGATCACTTGAGTACAGTGGTATCTTCCAGATATCTCTATCATGAAGTTATTTTTCCCTTGGAAATTAATAAATAATCTGTGTGGTAATACTTTGAGATTAGTGAAGAGCCTATGCTCAAACATCTTTTCACCCAACTGTGAATCTGATAATTACTGTCTGAATCAATGATTACATCAGTTGTCACAAAATGGCAGTTTTCTATCATTTCCTCTACATTTGTTAGTTGACATTATTTTAGCAAAGAAAAGCTCCCTCCTCTTTTTTTGTAAATATCATTATTAATGTATATGGATTCTCTTTTACACTAATTATGTTGTATATTCTTTTGAATGCTCAAACTGTCCTACCAATATATCTCTGTTAACCACACAATTTGGATTAAACTAAGCTGCCTTTTTTTTTTTTCAATTGCCAGAGGATACATTCACTCATTCGAGAAAGACAGAGACAGAGAAAGAGTCAGAGAGAGGGAAAAAAACACCTCCCAGTGGTGTGATCATGGTGTAATTCTTCACTTCCATTTCTCCATCCTGTTGGGATTTGGCATACACATGCACATGAGTGCGGTATTTTTTTTTTTTTTTTTT
>NW_006204132.1:41666-47581 GCF_000334495.1 Tupaia belangeri chinensis
TCCGCGCGGGATCTTGGGCACGCACGCACACGTGCCCGGCGTGAGTTTTAAGCCACCGGGTCCGGGACACGAACCACGGTTGACTACGTGGGAATCCAGAGACATAGCCATTACGCTAACTGCTGGTTCCCGAGTGCGGTATGTTTTTAAAGCTGTCAGGGCTGGAATTCAAATCACAATCCGTTACATGGGATCCAAATCCCTTTAACGTTAGGCTATGGGGTCAGCCCCTAAACTGCATTTTATGTCCAGAGTGACTTCTGTTTACCACTCCAGAAAGGCACTCCAAAAGTTGAGGGGCTTGTTAAAGTTAATACCTTCTTCTTATGTATTCTCAACCCAAACTATGGCATTGGCGTTAGGAGGAGATAATTAAACTACAGATTGAAGTCACCTAGTTCTAATCCCTAGCACCTTTATTCTGGGCATACCATATCTATCACCATGCCTACTCTTCTGTTGGGCACCTCTATCCTCCTTCCTATTTATTGATTTTTCAGTATTCAAGAGCAGCAACTTACCACCTGGTTCTGCCCAAATGCCCAGGTCATATGTCTCAAGAAGTCTTTTTGTTCAGCTGTGTGGTAGCTTCGGTTTGCCTCTTCTATGTACTCAAGTAAACCCTTTGTCATTAATTTAATTTTTTCTTTTTGTATTTTAGGATCTTACCTAGCCAAATGACCTGCTGTCTCTGCCAATATAAAAGTGACATTGAGGTTGTATGCAAGACAGTCAAGCTGCATTGTGACAGTTCATGTCTGACAAAGAGCACACAGTGTCGTGAGTCTGAATTGCTTAATGATACGATTTTTGACTTTTACTCATCTGTTCTTAAATTTTTTACTTTTAAATGTACTTTTTTTGAAAAGAATTATTTATTTAACTTTATCATTATTATTTTTTAATTTGCTATAGATCTCGTGTGCTAGAGAGAGAGGCAGAAAGTGAGAAAGCAAAACTCCAGGTCGGATGCTGGAACCTCAGTCAGTGATGTGGGAGTTCAGTCGTTGTAACCACCACACCACTTGCTAGTCCCTGATTATATACATTTAAAAATTAATGATGTAACTGCTTTACTTGTATTAATTTGTCCAGAGTTACTCTCTAAATTCCTGAACTACTCCCTGGTAAAAATCAGGTTCTCAGTTATAATTACGTAAGTTAATAACATGAATGTTCTAAATGCATAAAGGACCAAGAGAAGGAAATGGAAGAGGAAGGCGATAACCCTAATGGCCACACACTGTGTCTGTGCTCTCTGCTTGGTGTTTGCCCACCAGTTATAACTTACTCGTACAGCTGTGTACAGTGTTTTTATATCTGCTAGATCCCAAGTGCCCTTTGCCTTAGAGGGCAAGTATAGCTGCAACTTTGTCTTGGTTTTGTAATTTCATAATAGAGTAGTAGCAATGCAGCTTTATTTGAAGTCTAAGAATTTTTAGTTCTATAATCAGAAATTGCTTCTTGACTGGAAATAGAATGGAAGAATTGCTCATTCACAGATTGTCTAATTCTGAACTTGTTTTAAATCTCGAGCTTTTCCTTCCATAGAACACTTTTAAGTGTATTTCTATATATTAGTATTAACTTCATGACCTCCAAAATGTGGCTGCTTTTATGTCCACATAACATGAATACAAGTCTCTCCCCAAAACCTGAGGCAAACAATTAATAGTAACACTTTTACATATATATGTGTGTGTGTGTGTATATATATGTGTATATGTATAGATACATATATATATGTGTGTATATGTGTGTGTGTGTATAAACACTGTGCTTATTTTTCAAAACTATTTTTACCAATTATATTACTCCATTCTCCCCCCCCAGAGATGGGCTGAACAAGAATTTTTAAACTATTGTTGTTTTGTTAGTTTTTTTCTATAGGCTGCATTTGCTCACTGGAGAGAGAGATATATATAGAGAGATAGAGAGAGAGAGAAAGTGACAAAACACCACCTGGGGGGTGATGGCTATGCTGCAATCCCTTCTTCTCAGTTCTCCTCTCAGGATTTTGGGCACATATACACCTGTACTTGGTGTATTTTTCAACCTGCTGGGTCCAGGACTTGATCCACACAATCGGCCATGTGGGATCCATCAGCCTTAACTACCACACCCCAGAGCCCAGAGCCTCTGCTTTAACATCTCTGCCTTTGCACCCCTTAGAAGACTGTCTTTTGTTGTGGTCATTTATGATGGTATTAAGAATACAAGCAGACTGAAAAGGTGGAAGGAGGAAGGCTTGTACTGCCTCTGCATCTGAGGCAAAATGGTGTGTGGTATGTGAACAGCAGATCGAGAGAGGCTAGCTGAGCAGGGAAATATTTGTCTTCCAGCTTTGAGCTTTTATTGGGTACTGGGAAATTGGCCATTGAGACCAGTGGAATAATCCTACATAGAGTTATGGTATTTCACATTATGGAATGTTCTGAGTAGGTAGCCACTTTTTATATAGATGTCCTTTTCTCCTGTTGTTATTTTATAGGATTAGGTTTGGGTTTATTTTTCTCCTTTCTAAATGGCACCCAAATGTTTGCTTTCTCCCAATTAATTTGACAAGGATATCTGCTTTGGGCTGACAAAAAGCTGTCTCGTCCATCTTCCATTATCAAAACTATTTTTTTTTTGACAGTTGCAGAAGCATCTATAAAGAATGCGGAAGGACCATTCATGAAGATATTACAAGCCCGGAAGAAGAAGACCAGCACCGAGCTAATTATTGAACCAGACACGGTGTCCTCAAACAAAACTGATGTCAATGTTTCAGCCATCATGGATGAGCAGCTAGATTTTAATGATGAGAGTGATGTTATTAGTGCATTAAATTACGTATTGCCTTATATTTCGGAGGGTAATATAGAAGATGCTGAATCAACATTATTACCATTCATTAAACTGCTTTTTGCAAATATACAAAATGAAGGTAAGCCCTTGGGTTCTTCTAAAGACAATAGAAGGAGTCCTTCTCTTGAACTTGAATCCAGTGATCCCACTTATGAAAATAAATTGGAGAAGCCCTATTTTCTGGAAAATTTGCTAGATGAAGAAATTCAAGAAAAAATGGATGAGGTCAATAAAAAAGAAAAAATTGCCATGCTTACTCAGTCTAGCCTTTTAGGTCCCAAATTTAAACGCCAAATCTTTCCAAAGAAATCAGAAACTGCCCAACCCCAGGAAAATAGCCTGGCAGAGAACGAGAATGTAGAGAAGAGGCCACAAAGAGAGAACACCGTCATCAAAGGCCCAAAGAGCAACAAGAAGAGGAAACTGAAAGAAATAAGGGATCAGAGAAATGAGAACAAACACAGTGCCCAGCAATCTGTACAGAGCATCTCCAAAGAAATAAGGCTCAGGAAACCCAGCCCGAGGGAGCCAGAGCAGCTGTACGCGGAGCAGGGGCCCGGGAAGCTAGCGGGAAACTCCTTCCACCCAGAGCGGTCGTTCCCACGGGAACATAAGGCAGCAGCCTCTTCGAGCTTGCCACATCCCGTGATGCACAGGCCTTCTGCTTCCACCACTGCAAAATCCCTGCTTGAGGTTGGAAAGAAATCAGATGACTTAACGGACACCTTTTCTGTTTTAGAATATGCAAATTCTAGAGTTAAAAATATGAAGGTTCCTAAACCAACCTTACATTCCCCCCCAAATCACCACCTTGATAAAACTCATTCTCATGTGGTCCACAGAACACCCGAGTCTGAACTGAATCCAAAGTTGAGAAGGAAAGATATGTTCAGGAGACTGATGCTTGCAAAAAGGCCTCCATTCTCGTTAATGAGGAGCCTCATTAATTCCCCTTCCTGGGAGCCTTTTTCATCTTCAGATCTGAGCCCTCAGGAAAATCTGTTTCCAGAAACACTGGCTAAACCTTCTGCAGAAAACACCATTGTAGAAAAGATTAGTCCAAGAAATGATTTTGAAGAAAATGTTGCTATAGAAAACAGTCCTGTGCCAGAAGAAACTAACTCTGAAAACACTGCTGCTCTACATTCCTCTGTGACCTCACTCAACTTAATGCCAACTGTTGAACAAAGTGGTGAAACACAATGGGACTACAACATGGGCACCAACTCACCCCCCAAGCCCAAAGGCTTCTCCAACCTACCACCCTTATCCCTGGGGGATCAGTTTGAAATTCAGTTGAACCAGCAGCTACAGTCCCTCATCCCCAACAATGATGTGAGAAGGCTCATTTCTCATGTCATCCGGACATTGAAAATGGACTGCTCTGGGGCGCGTGTGCAACTGGCCTGCGCAAAGCTCATGTCCAGAACCGGTCTCCTGATGAAACTGCTCAGCGAACAGCAGAAAGTTAAGATGTCCAAGGCAGAGTGGGATACAGACCAATGGAAAACCGAGAACTACATCAGTGAGAGCACAGAAGCCCAGAGTGAACAGAAAGATCAGGAGTCAAGGGAGGTGAGGACAGTTGCTGAAACATGGGAGACGCGGACTTTTCCATTGTTTAAGATATGCCTTTAAACTGCAAAGCAGGAAGGCCAGGGGCTCCCAGTGCACATTTTGTCTTGGCCATGTCACTTTGGCCAAGACTATGATCTTCCTCTTTGCTCATGCAGAGAATGAAGCAGAACCAAACACATGCAAAAATTGTAGAAGAAAATGCTTGATGATAGGATTAGGATTATATGACACATTAGATTTTTTATGTTCTTTAGGAACCTGTAAAACCCCATTCACCTAGAAGAATGGGGTTTTGTGTTTTTTTTTTCTCTCTCTCTCTCTCTTTTTTTTTTTTTTTAAGTTTTTTGCCATAGGCACATGCACTCACCAGAGAGAGAGACAGTGAAAGAGAAAATGAGAAATCACTTGCTGGGGGCAATGGCCATGCCATAGTATCTTCTCCTCCATTCCCCTCCTGGGATTTTGGGCTTACATGTGCACACACCTGGTATGATTTTCAAGCCACCAGATCTGGGACTTGAACCATGGTTGGAAATGTGGGTGTCCAGCATTTTGAATAACTAGCTTTCATCCTTTCCATATTTTTGTTTTCTTTAAATAAAATTTTGTGTTTTTTCTTTTCTTTTAAGCTCACAAAAGAAGTTCCTGGATACGGCTATAATAACAAACTCATCTTGGCAATATCCGTGACTGTAGTAGTGATGATTTTGATTATAATTTTCTGTCTCATTGCGGTAAGGACAACAATTACTTCAGGTTTCCAGACCATATCCTGGCTTGTATAATAGATTCAGAGCCCACAAAATGAAAAACAAAGCTGCTTCCCACCAACTACTCCTTTATTGTCCTCTTCAGTCACCAGAGACCAAAGTATGTTTTATTCTTTATGGCAAAATATATTCTAGGGTCTTTTTTTTTTAAAAAAAAAAAAGATATTTTGGCCTTAGGGCATGTGTACTCACTAGAGAGAGACACACACACAGACAGTGAGAGGGAAAGTGAGAAAGCACAACCCCACCCGGGGGGGTGGGGGTGGATAGCAATGCCATAGTCCCTTCTCAATTCTCCCAGAATGTTGGGCATGCATGTACATATGCCCAGGGTGAGTTTCAAACCACTGAATCTGGGACTCGAACCAGGTCAGCCATGGGAGAGTCCTGCAATGTAAATGCTACAACATCTGCTGGTCCCTATTCCAGGGACTCTTAAAGGAACCCTAGTCCCAGGAGATCTCTGTAGAATTGAAACCAACATATAAGCTACTATACTGTCTTGAGAAAGTAAGTTTTTAAAAATTTAACTCTATTTATTATCATAATCTTTTTTTTTTAGATTTTCCATCTAGGGTACACTGTATATTGTCTCAATCAAGCACATCAACAAACATGTTATTGCCAGCAAATAATTTTCCATTTCTTGTTTCCTTTCTGTTTTGCTTTTTATTCCCCCATCCTTGATTCCCTATCTCTTACCCTCTGCCATCTCCC
>NW_006204132.1:48438-56249 GCF_000334495.1 Tupaia belangeri chinensis
GCATGCGCCCTATAGCAATAACCTCTCCAAAAAAAAAAAAATTACATTGAATTTTATATGTCTTTACAGTGTATTACATTTCTTTTTCTAGCATGATTACTATGCAAATCAGTCAAGACAAAGACTTACTATCCACATCATCATCAAATAGCTTTTCATATTTTTTCAGATTATTATTATGATTTATTCTCATTATTTTTATTTTTTAAATTTAACTTTATCTATTTTAAATTTACCAGAAAAGGACAGAGTGAGACAGAAAAAGAGGAAGTGAGAAAGCAAGCCGAGACTTGAACCACAGTTGGCCATGTGGGAGTCCAGCACCCTTAGACACCATATGACTTGCCGGCCCTGATTCTCATTAGTTTTTTTTAAACATTCAATCACTATATATCATTTGGCTTGTATAAAGAATTTACCGTTAATGTCCTTCTTCAGACTCTACTCCTTCACCCACCCACCTCCCACACTGTATCTGGTATTCACAACCATTTACTAAGTTTCTATAATCTTTAGTCATTCAGTTTCGGCCATAGAATGCAGACACTTGGTATATAGTAAGTGGGGACATACAGTGTCTTTCCTTTATAGCCTGGCTTGCTTCACACAGAAGTAACTCTTCCGTATTCATCCACTTTCTGTCAAAAGCCATGGTCCTGTTTTGTTATGGCTGAGTAGTATTCAATAGTGTATACATGCCACACTTTTTCTTTTTTTTCTTTTTAAATTTATTTTTATTATCATCATAATCTTGTTTATAATATATTGGATTGCATATAACTTTAGAGTGTGTTACATTTCTTTTTCAAAAGGGAATGCCCTGCATGTCAGTCAATACAGAGACATTAATCTCCCCACTTCATCATTCAATATCTTTTCAATGTTTTTCCCAATCATTATTATTATTATTATTCTAATTATTTTTTAAAGTCAGTCACTATTTCTCATTTTGCTTGTAAAAAGACTTTACCCATCATGAAATACTTCTCAGACTAATCCAGCATGCCAACATCAACAGGTAATAAGCCATATTTGTTTCCCACTAACGTCCTGTCTCTCTATTTGTTCTCTTGCTTACTTTATCTTCTTCTTCCCCCCCCTCCCCATTCCACAGTGTCTTATTCTCGTTAAGTACTTTCACTGCTTTTATGTCCTCCAATATTTCGCTCTCTACCATAGAGTGTGGATAGTCGGTATATATTAAGTGGATACATAGAATATCTTTCTTTCATAGCCCGGCTTACTTCACTCAGCAATAAATCCTCCATATCTGACCACTTTCTGCCATGCTTTTTCTTTCTTTTTTTAAATTTTTTTGGAGAGGTTTTTGCTATAGGGCGTGTGCGCTCGCCAGACAGAGAGAGAGACAGAGAGATAGAAAGTGAGAAATCACCCCCTAGGGGGGATGGCCACGCCACAATCCCTTCTCCTCCATTCTCCTCTCGGGATCTTGGGCACGCACGCACACGCGCCTGGCGCCATGCTTTTTCAATCCATTCATCTGTTCGTGGGCATTTGGGTTGATTCCATGTCTTAGCCATTACATTACACCAATTGCTGGTCCCTATGTCTTAGGAATTGTGAATAATGCTGCAATAAACATCAATGTGCAAGCATTTTTCCAATTAAGAATTCTTCTGTCCTTTGGGTAGATACCAAGGAGTGGGATTGCTGGATCATATGATCGTTCTATTTGTAGATCTTTGACGAATCTCCAAATTGTTCTCCACAGTGGTTGGACCAATTTACATTCCCACCAGCAGTATAGGAGGGTTCCCCTTTCACCACACCACTGCCAGGACTTATCATTTTTAAAAAAAATCTTAGTCATTCTCACCGGGGTTAGGTGACAATTGAATAAGTTATTATCTATTGAAGATAACTTTATAGTATTGTCAACTGGACTGGTGAGAAATGTACACATTTTGGAATATTCACTTTGCAAGCTAAGCAACATGTGATTGAATGTATAAAAGAAATTGAAATAAAAAATTAAAGGAAAAAAAAGAATTTACCTAACATGAAATACTTCTCAGACCAGTCCAGTTGAGAATACTATACTTGTTATCATCAACAGGTAATCTTGTTTGTTGGCATATAGTTGCTCATAATATCCTCTAATGATGTTTTGTATTTCTATTGTGTCTGTTGTAATGTTGTCTGTTTCATCATGCATTTGATTTATCTAGTTTCTTTATTTCTTCTTTATCAGTCTAGATAATGGTGTGTCAATCTTGTTAATCTTTTCAAAGAACCAACTTTTGCTTTCATTTATTTTCTGTATAGTTCTTCCATATTTCATTTATTTCTGCCTGAATCTTTATGATTTCTTTTCACCTGGCATTTTGTTGTTGTTGTTGTTTTTCCAATTCCCAGAGGCATGACGTTAGGTTGTCTATTTGCCACCTTTTCATCTTTTTCTTATGTGCACTGATTGCTATGAATTTCCCTCTTACAGCTGCTTTCGCTATGTCTCATAGATTATGGAAATTCATGTACTATTATCATTTGTTTCCATGAATTTTTCAATTTCTGACTTAATTTCTTCAGTAGTTAAAAAGTCATTCAGGAATAGGTTGTTTAGTTTCCATGTGTTTGTGTATTTTTGAGGGTGTTTCTTGAAATTAATATCGAGTTTAATTCCATCATGGTGAGAGAAGATGCTGAATATAGTTTCTATGCCTTTGAACCTATCAAGGCTTGATTTGTGTCCTATCACATGGCCAATCTTTGAAAATGTTCCATGTCGAGGAGAGAAAAATGTGTATTTTGTAGTCTTAGGGTGTAAAGTTCTATAGATGTCTGTCAAGTCCATTTGATTTATAGTGTCATTTAGGTACTGTATCTCTCTATTATTATTATTTTTGTCTAGATGGTCTGTCTAAAGCAGATAATGGGGTGTTGAGATTCCCAACAATTATAGTGTTGCACCCCATCTCTCCTTTTAGCTCCAGCAGTGTTTCCTTCACATATTTAGGTGCTCCTGATTTGGGTGTGTAGATATTTATAAGCATTATGTCTTCTTGCTGAAAAAGTCCATTTACTATTATATATAATGCTCCTCTTTGTCTCTTCTTACTGTCTTTGCCTTGAAGCCTATTTTGTCTGAGATCAGTATCGCAACACCAGCCTTTTTTAAATTTCCATTTGCATGGAACATATTTTTATAGCCCTTCACCTTTAGTCTATGTATGTCTTTATCTACAAAGTGTGTTCCTTGTAGGCAACAGATAGATCTTTTTTTTTTTTTAAATCTATTCAGCCAGTCTATGTCTCTTAATTGGAGAATTTAATCCATTAACATTCAATGTTATTATCAATATTTCTGGACCTGTTTCTATCATTAAGTGAGCCATTCTCTTGTTTTTTTTTTTTTTGTTTGTTTGTTTTCTTATAACTGTCTATCTGACTTTTTAGTTTTCCTGGTATAGTACTTCCTTTAGAACTTCTTGAAGAGCTGGTCTGCAGTTGGTAAATTCTTTCAGGTTTTGTTTATCTGAGAATGTTTTTATCTCCCCCCCCCCATATGAAGGATAATCTTGCTGGGTATAGTATTCTTGGTTGAAATTGTTTTTCGTTTAATGCTTTGACTAGATTTCCCCATTCTCTTCTTGCCTGCCTTGTTTCCGACGAGAGGTCTGATGTTAGCCTGATGGGGTGACCTTTGTAAGTAACTTCACATTTCCTTCTTGCCTGTAATATCTTGTCTTTGTCTGTGGTTTTGGCCAATTTGGCTACACTGTACCTTGGAGGGGATCTTCTTGGGTTGATTATATTTGGGGTCCTATCTGTTTCTTGGATCTGGATAATTGAATGCCTCTCTAGGTTTGGAAAGTTTTCTTCCAGGATTTCATGAAATAAATGATCAATGCCCTTAATATTTTCTTCTTTTTCTGGGGTACCAATTATCTGGGTATTGGGGCACTTGATGGTGTCTGATATTTCTCATATTTTATCCTCATTTTTCTTGGTTGTTTTCTCAATATTTTTGATACATTTTTTGAGGTCAGAGGTTTTGACTTCTACATTTGAGATTCGATCTTCTGCATAATCTAATCTACTTTTAATACTTTCGAGGGAGGTCTTAATTTCCTCTATGATGTTCTTCATCCCTAACAATTCCATTTGATTCTTTTTTTTTTAACGTGTCTATTTCTTGTTTAAAATTATGAAGGGACGTCCTCATCTCCTGGATCTCGTTGTCTTTTTTCTCTTGCATCTCAATTATTTTGGCCACTACAAAAATTCTGAATTGCTTATCAAACATACGACTCCCATTGTGTTGTCTGTGGGTGATGTGGAATTGATGTTTTCCCTTGGGGAGAGATGTTTTGTTGGTTGCTCATATTTCTTGTGCCTCTGAGATTGTTCCTAGTCACCTAGTGATATACACGTTTCTTCCTAAGGAGCATTTAAAGGTGTGTGGGAGTAGAAAATTGGTCATCTATCTTCTGCTCTCCCTCCCTGTTGCTCACCAGTACCCTGCACTGTTGTCACTGGTCCTGGGTGACCCAAAGTCCTCCCTGTTTCTAAAGAAAAGATGCGCATCCAACTAAGCTGCTGAGCTTCACCTGAGGAGTGAAAAAACAGATCACCTGGTCTGCAACTTGTGCTGTGCGCTATCCAAAACACTTAAGTACTGAGAGTCTAAAGGCGAGTAGGGGAGGGGATGAGCTATGAGTCCCTGCCATTAGAGCTTGCAGTCACAGGCAGCCTGGTGTCTTCCAAGGCTGCTATCTTAAACTGGTCTTCTGATGGGGTGGGGAGGGGCACAAGTTCATCTTAAAGTCTCAAGACACAAACCTGAAGTCCAAAGGCAAGTGGGGGTGGGGGATGAGCCATGGGTCCAGGCTGTTAGGGCCTGCAGCCACCAGAAAGTAAGTTTTAAACACACCAGGGTTGATATGATAACAAAATTTTCTTTCTTTTCCTTTCTTTCTTTTTTTTTTTTTTTTTTGAGAGGTTTTTGCTATAGGGTGTGTGTGCTCACCAGACAGACAGAAAGACAGAGAGATAGAAAATGAGAAATCATCCCCCAAGGGGATGGCCACGCTGCAATCCCTTTTCCTCCATTCTCCTCTTGGGATCTTGGGCATGCACGCACACGCCCCCGGCGTGAGTTTTAAGCCATGGGGTCCAGGACGTAAACCACGGTCGACTACATGGGAGTCCAGCAACATAGCCATTATGCTAACTGCTGGTCCCATGATAGCAAAATTTCTTAAGCCCCCAAAATAAATCAGTGATTTGGTGTACTCACCAGTTGCTCTCATTCTACCACTGATTTCTTACCTTCTGTTGAAATGAGGTGTATGATCTACACTCTCCTGTCATAACCCTGGGGAGAAATGACATACCAAAAGATAAACATTTCATCTTATAGAGTCATTAGATTTGCATAGAATTATTCTTCTCCAGTGTGTATGGCAAATTTAGACAGACTCACTTAAATCACTACTGATCAATTCTGCATTAGACTATGCTAAGGCAGGCTATAATTACAGCAGCTTACTACTGGAGTTTGTCTCTGTTTACCTTTTGTTCAATTACATAGGGTTCACTACTTTTACCAACAAGCAGGTTCTAGAATATTTAAGAAGTGATTTAATAAGCAAATAATCTTGACACTTTACCAATCTGACCTGTCTATATTTACCTTTTCCACTATGGCAGCCCTCTGCTTTATCTAAAGCGGTCCCTCACCATACCTCAGTTACACAATGTCCATTTCTACTTTTCTTATGTATGTTTTCCCATCTAAAATATCTTATTTCTCTTTGTGGAATTTCTGTGAATCTATCAAAAGTCTACTCAAGTTTCTGTTTTGTCATGATGACTACATCTCTGACTATTCCAACCTCATTTCTTGAGGACTTTTTTTTTTTTTTAAGATAGTCATCTAAGAGAGGCTCTCCAATGCATAATGGAGCAGAGCAGAGATAGGTAGAGCTCCTACTTGTTGATCTTCTTTTTCATACATTTCGTAGCTATTCTTGCACATTTTCTCTACCAAATATCAACTGCTCGGTTTTTGTTTAAGAAGAAATTGTCTTGGGATTTGAATAGGATTGAAGTGGATTTGTAAATTATTTTGAGGAGAATTGACATCTTTATATTCTAGGAACAGAGTATCTCATACCATGTATTCATTTCTTTGTAATGTCCTTCAGAAGAGTTTTAGTGTTTTCATCACATAGATCTTACACATCTGTTGTTAACTTTATTCCAAGGCACTTTACTTGTTTTTAATGGGATCTTTCTTCCACTTTCTAATTAGTTATTGGCAGTGCATGGGAAACCTATTGAGGTTAGTGTGCATCCAACCTCTTGATTTTTTTATCTGATCACCTTACTCAATTCTCATATTATGTCTGATACTTTTCTTATGTATGTTTTCCCATCTAAAATATCTTATTTCTCTTTGTGGAATTTCTGTGAATCTATCAAAAGTCTACTCAAGTTTCTGTTTTGTCATGATGACTACATCTCTGACTATTCCAACCTCATTTCTTGAGGACTTTTTTTTTTTTTTTTAAAGATAGTCATCTAAGAGAGGCTCTCCAATGCATAATGGAGCAGAGCAGAGATAGGTAGAGCTCCTACTTGTTGATCTTCTTTTTCATACATTTCGTAGCTATTCTTGCACATTTTCTCTACCAAATATCAACTGCTCGGTTTTTGTTTAAGAAGAAATTGTCTTGGGATTTGAATAGGATTGAAGTGGATTTGTAAATTATTTTGAGGAGAATTGACATCTTTATATTCTAGGAACAGAGTATCTCATACCATGTATTCATTTCTTTGTAATGTCCTTCAGAAGAGTTTTAGTGTTTTCATCACATAGATCTTACACATCTGTTGTTAACTTTATTCCAAGGCACTTTACTTGTTTTTAATGGGATCTTTCTTCCACTTTCTAATTAGTTATTGGCAGTGCATGGGAAACCTATTGAGGTTAGTGTGCATCCAACCTCTTGATTTTTTTATCTGATCACCTTACTCAATTCTCATATTATGTCTGATAAAATGTTGGTTGATTCTCTGAACTTTTAGGTTGCCTATGATTTCATATGTAAATAATGACAGTTTTGTGTCTTCCTTTTTAATACATTTCTATCCCATTTACTTGTTTGATTGCATTGATTATGCCTTTTCAATAATGACAAATAGTAGCAGTCATAAGAGGCATCCTACTCTTGTTCTTGACTTTGTTTTTTTTTTATTTTTTATCATCATATCTTCTTCATATTACATTGGATTACATATAACTTTACAGTGTATTACATTGTTTCTTCAAAAGGGAATGCCATGCACGTCAGTCAGTACAGAGACATTAATCTCCCCACTTCAACATTCCATATCTTTTCTGTTTTCCCCAATCATTATCTTAATTATTCTAATTATTTTTATAAAACAGTCAATTGCTATTTCTCGTTTTGCTTGTAAAAATACTTTGCCCGTCATGAGACACTTCTCAGACCAATCCAGTTGAGACTTCTATACATGTCATCATCAACAATTAATAAACCCTATCTGTTTCTCACTAACGTCCTGTCTCTCTGTTGCTCACTTGCTATCTTTCTCTATCCTCTTCTCTTCACTTACCCCATTCCACTCTGTCCTATTCTCATTAAGTACCTTCACTTCAAGAATGGTAGAGTAGTTCCTGTTCTTCCCTGAGGCAATGCAGGGCTGGTAACCATCATCTTCTCAAGTTGCAAGTTCTCAGACCTTGTTTTCCGCTTCAGCCTGCTGATCCACAGGCCACACGCCGGCCCTGGAGAGGCAGCTGAACGCCGGGGCATGAGCCC
>NW_006204132.1:56818-65080 GCF_000334495.1 Tupaia belangeri chinensis
CGCCGCCTGTTCTTGACTTTGAAACAACACTGCTGTTTAGGTTTCAGGGAGATACTGTTATCAAGTTAAGGATTTTTCCCCCTGCTTCTGAGAATTTCTATTAGAAATGGTCTATTGAATGTTACCTAAAAGAGTCCATAGAATGTATTAAGTGCCAGCTGCATGCAACACCCCAAGTTAGGTGCTGTGGAAAAACCAAAGAATTATTTAATGGGCTAGACTTCCTGTCCTCAAAAAGTTTTCATCTTATTGAAGAGCTAGGACTTAAAATAAATAAAAGATTTGAAGATAGTAGTCATTGTACTGGATATCCATGGTTATGTTTTCTTCCTAAACAGATTTATTCTCATAGAAAATCATCACAGGCAGATGAAGAAGGAGGACGCTCAAGGTAAGTAATAGTCTGGAATTTGATTTGTTTTTATTTCCAAGAGATTTTTGCTACAGGGCATCTGTGATTCCTATAGAGACACAGAGAAACACAGAGAAAGTGAGAAATCACCTCCTCCCTCAAGTGGGATGACCACACCACAATCCCTTCTTCTCCATTCTCCTCTTGGGATCTTGGGCAAGCACATGCACATGCCCAGCATGAATTTCAAGCCACCAGAGCTGAGACTTGAACTGTGATTGACTATGTGGGAGTCCAGTGCCTTAAATGCTACATCACCTGTTGGCCCTTAGTCCTGCAATTTTAGAACTAGAAGGAAACTTAGAACTTACTGACTTCAAGACACTCACTTATAGTATGAAAATTGCCAGAGGTGGGAAGAATACTTACTTACCCTAATGCTTTGCCTGGATCCAACAAAATGAGTTCCTGACAAAAACTAAATTAGATGGGAGTAGCATGGATACATCTGCTATCATCAGCCCTTGAAAGAAAGTGGAGGGGGAGAGGTTTTGGTTGTGCCTGTTCCTGCTGGCAGTGGGCATGAGGCCAGAACAGAAAGCTTCCCAGAGGTTCTGGTTCTGGACAAGGGTTAGAGAAGGTGACATGGCATTGGAGCGAAGAGGCTAGTCTCCTTCGAGCTGTGGGAAGGCAGAATGTATGCGTCCTTTCTTTAAAGTGATAGAAAAGCCAATCTTCTCATCCTACTGGATTTTGGACCCCATGCTCCATTCCTTTATCCAAACCTCATAGAAATTTAACTGTGAGAGATTTAAGATAGTAGTTTGGTTCTTCCAATTATAATAAAGAAACAGAGAAGGAGAAGGAGGAAATATCTTGCCCAACAGTCACTCTACTAATAAGCATCAGAAAGAGGATGGTTCCTGTCCATCTGGGGACCCTTTCACTGATTATACTGTGCCAGGTTTCTGAGCTACATTTTATACCACACGTCAGTAAACGTACACTCTATTGACAGAAATAGTTTTTGGAACAAGGCAATCTGATTTTTCTTCTATTCTGTTCATATTTAAGAAGAATAACTTGTGTTTTAGTGGTAGTCATGTCCTTTAAACTGCCTATACAACTTCCTCATCTTTAGTGACAGGCCGTAGTATGAGAATCTGTGAGCTAGATAACTTTGGTAGTTGGACTCAGGTGTTTTGTTGATGTGATTCAACTCAGAGGACAAAGCAGCTAGGGAAATAGATGCACCTTCTCCCCCACCACCCAGCAAATGATGCATGGGAGACTAAGTCTAGAGGGGACTGATGTGAAATACTTCTGGAGAGTGTGAAATACTTGTGCCCTGAATGAGGATGCAAAAGCCTGGTATGCCTGAAATGGTTTCTAAGATCCCAGCTCAGTGGTGGTTCTGCTCATTGTGATTATGGTCTGACCAGAGATATACATTGTGAGAGCCATGGGAAATGGCATGAGTCACTAATTACCTTGTGCATGTGTTTTCTCCCAAGGAGCAATTTCCCATTCCTGGGTGGGAGATGCACATCAGAAACTGATACTCAGGTAAATATGAAGAGGATTCAGTGGCTGTGGCTGGAGAAAGCAGGGGGAATGCCAAATTAATGTTTCCTTTTCTATTTTTTAGGAGGGTGGCTCCTTCTGGTTAAGGCGGCCACTCTGGCTTAGAGATATGTATAAACCTCTCAATGCCACACGCCAGAAAAACATGGCACAGAAGCTACACGATGAGGATGAGATTTCCAACAGGGATACAGGGTAAATAATTGTAGGCAATTTAAGATTGTCACCCAAAGTCTGCATATGAAATTTAATTGCTCCTGTCAAAAGTAAAACCTTGACATTGTTTTTCTTATCTCAGGGAGCTCACCGAAGTTGTGGTAGACAAGATGTCACCTGGGGAGTTGACTACTGAGAGTGAAGAAAGTGAGGCAGTTGCTGAGAAGGAGAACGTATAGTGACCCTATCCTGCCTCAGGCTACCTACCATTTTTCCCCCCCTAATATTGGCTTCTCAAGCATTGCTTATAAAATCCTTATTTTTTTATATTAAAATGTATAGAATTTATAACCAATTCTAGCTACATGGTAATGAATTAAAATATAACCAGTTACATATTGATATGCAAGTAACCAGGGCCATATTGCAAGAAAAGTGGGACTGATGCTAGAACTCCTCATAGTAGTCAGGGCTTCCATTGAGGCAATGTGGGCAAAGGGCAAGAAGGACTTCTCTCACTGATTCCCTATATAACTTGTCTCCACCAACCTGAAAGGTGTCATCTTCAAGGGGATGGGTGGATTTTTTGATCAAAAACCAGTTGTACTGGAACTGTCCCCCCCAGTTCTTGAAGGACCAGTCATTTATGATACCCTTGACTTCAGGGGATTATACACCATCTGTCCACTCTCACAGGGTCTTTGAGGTTGGCAGACTATTTGGACAACTGAACCTACTTGTACTGTGGGGCCAGTCCTATTATTTCCCCTAAGCCCTCAAAACTCATGCCTGAATGTGTGTCCTAATCCATTAAGAAGAAGAAAAAGCCAAAGAAGAGGCCAAAAGCAGATTTGGGGCATGCATGCATATGCATCCAGCATGTTTTTCAGGCTTCCAGGTCTGGAGGAGGAAACAGGAATTGGAATTTAAACTTTATGTGTTAGAGGGTAATGTTGAAATAGTTTGGTGCTACACTGTGGAGTATATTGGCCTTCAAGGCTGCAGGAAATTAAAAGTGAAATCTGTGAACAATCTAAAGGCTTCATGTGGATGAGAGTCAGACTCCAAGGAAGTTGGAACAATTTGAAGGAGTTCTTGGGCTAGCCTGTAGCATAGGGGTTAAAGTGGCTGGATCCCACATGATTGACCCTGCAGTTTGAGTAGTGAACCCTGCAGCTTGAGAAACACGCTGGGCACTAGTGCTTGCATACCCAAAATGCCGAGAGAAGGGAGAAATGGAAGAGAAGGGATTGCAGTGTGAACTATTCTCCATGGGGTTGGAAGTGATTTCTCACTTTCTCTCTCTCTGTCTCTCTCTGGTGAGTGCATATTGCCTACTAGCAAAACTAAAACAAAGAAACAAAGAAATAAATAAATAAATGGAGGCAGGGTCTCTACACATGAGCCACAAATTAGTCTTGGATTACTTTTTGTTTAGTATTTTTGTTTATAGGGCATGCTTACTCACTGGAGAGATATAGAAACAGAGAGAGGGAAAGTGAGAAATTACCTCCCCTCTAGGGAGGATGACCATGCTGCGATCTCTTTTCTCCCATTCCCCTCTAGGGATTTTGGGCATGCAAACACATGCACCCAGCTTTTTCTTTTGGTTGCCGGGTCCAGACTCCAGCCATAGAGGAGGTCATGTGGGATCCAGCACCTTAACTACCACAGCACCTGCTGGCTCTAGGTGTGGTTTTCAAATCATCCCAGCTGAGATTTGAACCACAGTTGGTCATGTGGTATCCAGTGCCCTTAACCATGAGGCTAGGGGGGCTGACCCCTCTAGATGATATCCTTATTTTTTTATATTAAAATGTATAGAATTTATAACCAATTCTAGCTACATGGTAATGAATTAAAATATAACCAGTTACATATTGATATGCAAGTAACCAGGGCCATATTGCAAGAAAAGTGGGACTGATGCTAGAACTCCTCATAGTAGTCAGGGCTTCCATTGAGGCAATGTGGGCAAAGGGCAAGAAGGACTTCTCTCACTGATTCCCTATATAACTTGTCTCCACCAACCTGAAAGGTGTCATCTTCAAGGGGATGGGTGGATTTTTTGATCAAAAACCAGTTGTACTGGAACTGTCCCCCCCAGTTCTTGAAGGACCAGTCATTTATGATACCCTTGACTTCAGGGGATTATACACCATCTGTCCACTCTCACAGGGTCTTTGAGGTTGGCAGACTATTTGGACAACTGAACCTACTTGTACTGTGGGGCCAGTCCTATTATTTCCCCTAAGCCCTCAAAACTCATGCCTGAATGTGTGTCCTAATCCATTAAGAAGAAGAAAAAGCCAAAGAAGAGGCCAAAAGCAGATTTGGGGCATGCATGCATATGCATCCAGCATGTTTTTCAGGCTTCCAGGTCTGGAGGAGGAAACAGGAATTGGAATTTAAACTTTATGTGTTAGAGGGTAATGTTGAAATAGTTTGGTGCTACACTGTGGAGTATATTGGCCTTCAAGGCTGCAGGAAATTAAAAGTGAAATCTGTGAACAATCTAAAGGCTTCATGTGGATGAGAGTCAGACTCCAAGGAAGTTGGAACAATTTGAAGGAGTTCTTGGGCTAGCCTGTAGCATAGGGGTTAAAGTGGCTGGATCCCACATGATTGACCCTGCAGTTTGAGTAGTGAACCCTGCAGCTTGAGAAACACGCTGGGCACTAGTGCTTGCATACCCAAAATGCCGAGAGAAGGGAGAAATGGAAGAGAAGGGATTGCAGTGTGAACTATTCTCCATGGGGTTGGAAGTGATTTCTCACTTTCTCTCTCTCTGTCTCTCTCTGGTGAGTGCATATTGCCTACTAGCAAAACTAAAACAAAGAAACAAAGAAATAAATAAATAAATGGAGGCAGGGTCTCTACACATGAGCCACAAATTAGTCTTGGATTACTTTTTGTTTAGTATTTTTGTTTATAGGGCATGCTTACTCACTGGAGAGATATAGAAACAGAGAGAGGGAAAGTGAGAAATTACCTCCCCTCTAGGGAGGATGACCATGCTGCGATCTCTTTTCTCCCATTCCCCTCTAGGGATTTTGGGCATGCAAACACATGCACCCAGCTTTTTTTTTAGGTTGCCGGGTCCAGACTCCAGCCATAGAGGAGGTCATGTGGGATCCAGCACCTTAACTACCACAGCACCTGCTGGCTCTAGTGGACTTTTTTTTTTTTTTTTTTTTGTAAATAAGAATTATTTATTTAATTTTATTATTATTTTTTAAACTTTGCTGTAGGGTATGTGTGTGTGTGTGTGTGTGTGTGTGTGTGTGTGTGACAGACAGAGAGAGAGAGAGAGAGAGAGAATGAGAAAGCATACCACCGTGTCCAGGACTCAAACCATGATTGGCTATGTAGGAGTCCAGTACCTTAATCATCGTGCCTCTTGCTGGCCGCTCCCAGCCTTGGACTTAACTATATTATTACATATAATCTTCTTTCTTATTTAACCTACTGTTGTGTTGGACTTCTGTTGTGGCAGCTGAACCTATAATCTAATGAAAAAATGACTCTTCATATTGGTTAGCTATTGTCATGATAATGCCATGTAGTAAACCATCCCCAAGCTTCTAGAGCTGGAGTAACAATCTTTGCAGACCTGCTGGCTGACTGCTACAGTTGTGCTTTAATGCTGTGCTGGCTGGGTTGGCTCTACTTCTGTATGTAGGTCTGCAGACAACCAGGCAGCTCTCTTTCTCATGTGTTCATTCAGTTGGAGAGGCAGGAGAGGCTGTTCTGTGGTGAAGGTGAGAACACAGGAAGCTCATCAGTAGGAGCTCACAAAACCTCTTTCAGCCGAAGCTTGAAACTGGTGAGCTTTAATGTTTACTTCATTCCATGGGCCACAGCAGGCCACATGGGCAAGACCAAATCCAGGGAATAGGAAAGTGCACATTAACCACAATAAAACTATGGCTAGTGTATGTACGCAGGGAGGAGTGGGGAATTAGGACCAATACTTCCATTTACCCTGTGTGTGTGATGAGCCCTGCTCTGGAGGTTCACACAGCCTGAGCCCACTCTTTTAGTGGGAAGGCCACTAGAAGAAAGGTAGTGTCTACCACTGGGAAGACTCAACCACAGTTCTCTATAAGGTCAGGAATCCAGAAAAAACAAGACTCACATCTCTTTCCTCTTACTGCCGCTACTCCCTTTCCCCCAATGCCTAGCACTAAGCCCTGCCCTTAGGAATGAATGACTCAGGAATATTACCAGATGCATTTTAGACCATTCCTTCATTTTCTCCATGTAATTCCTCATGAAATATAGACTGACTTCCTAAAGGTCAGCACATATGTAATCCTGAGTGTTCACCTCATGTGGTATAAAAAGATTGTGTCATTTAGAGATGAGACCTGTACCCAGATCTAACACCAATCTTGTATCCACTGCCTCCCACAGGGATCTCTAGAATAAAGGGCTTATACAGGGCTAATCGCTAAAACAGGTTAGTGGAATTTTGTCCTCTTAGAAGCCTTTAGAAATTGGAAAGATTCTCAGCATCTGAACTATCCTAATAGGAAGATTGTCTAAAGGCACAAACTTAGACAGGGATCCACAGGCATGTAAGGACAATTTTGACAGTGAAATTCACCATCAAATTCACCCCCATTGCTTCAAAAAGCTCCTTGGCCCGTCTCTTCAGGGAAAAAAACAACATCACCTCCAGGTGTTTTAACTTAATTGCTGCCTTTCCCAGGAGACTTTGCTCTTTAAAGGAGAACTACTTAAAGAAAGCTGTGATTAACCTCAAAGAAGGCCACTATCACCACTGAGTTTCAGGCATGGGCCATGAGGGTAGAGAGTGAGTGAATGTCAGGGCAGTGACTTGTGGTAAATTATTTCCTCCACTCCCCAAAAGGGACTGTTCAAACTATCCAAGTCCAGGGTGATCAAAGTAGAGGGGCGGGCAACCCAGGATTGTTGTCTTGGTGATGACATATATGGAAGATCTTAGAGTTTGTTAAGAGAAAAGATCACCCAGAACTCTCCAGGGAGGTAAAGGATTATCTTTGTGGATTATAAGAGATTTTTATGCAGCGGTTTTAAAAAATAAGGCAGATTGGAGCAATCTATCTCCAAGACATATAGGTGGGGCTAGGTGAAGAAGGTAAGACGTAGACCGGTGTACATGATACAGTGCTGTGTGTTATCTGTTCAGAACTGTATGGTTCAGTAGCTAATAGCCACACATGCCTATTTAAATACAAATGTAAATTCATACAAATTAAGAAAAAGTCAGCAACCAAGTCACACTAGCCACATTTCAAGTGTTCTAAAGTCATGTGTGGTCAACGACTACTATAGTGGGGAGCGCAGTAGGCTATTTTCATCATTTTAGTTCTGCTGGATGATCCTGGCAAAGAATACCTCTGGAAGGACACCCAAGAAACTGGTAATGGTTGTTGTCTTTAGGGAGGACCACTAGGAAGCTGCAGTGCTGTATACCCTTTTGTACCTTTTCAATTTCATATCATATGCATTAGGTATTTAAAAAAACTATTTGGGGGCCAGCAGGTGATAAGGTGGCTCAGGCACTGGACTTTCACATGGCGGACCATGGTTCAAGTCCTGGACCTGACAACTTGAAAATCACTCTAGATGTGTGTGCTATGGAGAAGAAAGGATTGTGGCATGGCCATCCTTCCTGGGGGTGATTCCTGATTTTCCTTTCTCTGTCTGGCGAGTGCACATGCCCTTTGGGAAAAACAACAACAACAAAAATTACACACACACACACACATGCACAAACACACATATAAGCCCACACACACACACACACACACAAATTGGGCATTAAAAATCTCCATATGGGGTCACTTTCACAGGGACAGCAGTTCCTAAGAAATTACTTTGTAATTAGCTAAAACAAAATAATTTAAGAGAGACTATGATTTTGCATCCTTACCAGCTTAATTATTTTTACTTCTGCCACCATCTTTCTGCCTTTGTGAACTCACAGGGAACAAAGTCATTAGTGAATGCAGGGGAGCACTAAAAGAAAAGTTCAACCAGCTGTCGAAGACTGGGTGGTAGCTTTCTCTTTTTCTTTCTTTTCTCTCTTTTCCTTTTCTTTTGTTTTGTTTTCTTTTTTTTCTTTTCTCTTTCTTTCTTTCTTTCTTTTTCTTTCTTTCTTTCTCTTTCTTTCTTTCTTT
>NW_006204132.1:65130-70050 GCF_000334495.1 Tupaia belangeri chinensis
TTCGTTCTTTCTTTCTTGCTTTCTTTCTTTTCTTTTCCTCCTTCCTTTCTTTTTTTTTCAGTGAAAGCAAAGAGTAGTAATAAAATAAAAGTGGAAATACACTCCCAAGAAGGAGGAGCAGGCCGAGTGTCTGAAAGAGTGGTAGTTACTTTCCATAGGGTTTATAATTTCTTAACCAGGGGTGTCAAATGATTATTGGCTGAGCTCACTGACAGCTTTCATCACATTGGCTATGTCAAATGTGGCTGGGCTCACTGATTCATCTCATTGGCTGTCTCAAATGTGTCTTAATCAGCTAGATATCCCCTACTGGAACCTCCTGCCCACATTATAACAGGTGAGAAATTTTCTGCTCTGATCAGTTTTTCTATCTATTCACATAGACAGATGCTCCAGTTCTCTTACCTGCTTCCATTTTCCAGCTATTTTCTGCCTTATTTTCTCCCTGAGAGGCATGAGCCCCATAAATCTTTTTGGGGAGTTGAAGGTAGGTTGTCCATCTTATATAACTGCTTCATGCTGGAAGAGGGCATTGGCCTGCCTATTGGGGATCCTGGAATTCTTCCCCTATCTGATCTAGGTAAGAGAGCCAGGCCGGGGTAGGTTGTTGTGATAGTCTGGATTTGTGACATTGATAGGGTTATTGTTGGTACTAGATAACACACAGGGGTCAGCAGAGGTCCCAAGGGGCTGGGATCTCTATTGTATGATCATTTGCAATTTTATAGCTTCCATAGTAACTAGGTTCCTTGGTGGTTTTGATGACTCCTCTGGACAGAGGCAATAGAGATCTCCCTGGGCTTCTTCGGTCATGGATTTCTTTTCTTTGGCTTATGAGGATCTTGGCTGGCCATTTCCCCCTTTAGGACAGTGGATAATCAACCCTCCAATGACAGGGATCATTTCCCATCTCGCAGCATTGATGACAGGGCCCAGGAGGTGACTGAGTACTCTCAATGTCTCTTGTACTTGAAGCAGGAGTTTAGGCTTTTCTCTCTGGATTTGGAGTAAACTCTTGGAGGGTATGTTCTTCAAGTTTTCCCATAAAGGCAGATGAGTCTTTGTAATGGGATTTGAGTAGGCTGAGCAGAAGACTCCTGACTTTCCTGACTTGGCTCACCACAATATATGATGCAGATGGCTTCGTTGATGTACAGATTCTTGGTGTTTCAGACAAAAATGAAATAAAACATGCCAATAGTGAAAGCAAAAGGTAGTTTATTAAGTAATATGAAAGCACACTCCTGAGAGGTAGGAGCAGGCTGAGTGCAAGAGAGGAAGAGTGGCTCAAGGGCTGATAGTTATTTTTTTTAATTAAAAAAAATTTTTAGGTGTGTGTGGATCATTGTGATTTTTATTCCTTAGTGAATAAACAACAGCCACAGTTCCTGTTGCTAAGGTCGTTCCTTGTCTGTAACAGACACAAGTGTCCAATAGAACACACTAGATTCTGAGCACCCTGCCTCCTAAGCATTTGAGAACCAGTGTAGCAGGGTGGGGATCCTGCCTACAAGTAACCTGTACCCAGACCAAATAAGGGAGAGATGGAAATGGGATGGGGCACCAAACTGTGCTCTCAGAGAAAGAATATACAAAACCAAAGGGACAGACAGGAGAATACACTGATCAAAAGGCAACCTCTGGAGCAGTGATTTCCAATCTGTGGATGCAGGTCTTTGAAGGACCAGTTACAGAAGAGGGGCCTTTGAGTACATGAGTGTACTAAGCATTGTTTGCATAGAAAATAAACCTGTGTCTCCCACACTTATTATATCACAAATAGAGACCATATAGTGAGTATATTTGCATGTTATCTACGTCTTTTTTTTAAAAAAATTATTTATGGGAACCAGCAGTTAGCGTAATGGCTATGTCACTGGACTCACACGTAGTCAACCGCAGTTCGGGTCCTGGACCTGGTGGCTTAAAACTCACGCCGGGCACGTGTGCGTGCTTGCCCGAGATCCCGAGAGGAGAATGGAGGAGAAGGGATTGCAGCATGACCATCCCCCCTGGGGGGTGATTTCTCGCTTTCTGTCTCTATGTCTCTGTCTGTCTGGTGAGTGCACGTGCCTTATAGTGAAAAACCTCTCAAAAATTATTTATTATTATTTTTCAATTTGACTAGAAAGAGAGAGAGAGAGAGAGAGAGAGAGAGAAAATGTGAGAAAGCAAGCTGCCAAGTTTGGGATTCAATCTGTGGTCAGCCATGTGGGAGTCCAGAGCCTTTAACCACCATGCCACCTGCCAGCCCCTATGTTATCTAAGTCTTACAGCTACCTATGAAGTAGATTTTATTATCTCCAATTAGAGGCCAGAATACATAGCTCATACATTCACAAAAAATGGTAGACGCTGGGACCAGCAGTTACCATAATGGCTATGTCGCTGGACTCCCACGTAGTCGACCGCGGTTCGCGTCCCAGACGCGGTGGCTTAAAACTCACGCCGGGCGCGTGTGCGTGCGTGCCCAAGATCCCGAGAGGAGAATGGAGGAGAAGGGGTTGCGGCGTGGCCATCCCCCCTGGGGGGTGATTTCTCGCTTTCTGTCTCTCTGTCTGTCTCTGTCTGTTTGGTGAGCACACGCACCCTATAGCAAAAACTCCCCCCCCCCAAAAAAAAAATGGTAGACGCTATATCAACTGCTATAATAGGAAAGCCTCAGTATTAAGGCTGACTGAATCCATGGCTCTAACATTCTCTTCTTCTCTATCTCAGCTCTGCTTTCCTCTACCATGTCTTCAGTCTCAGGAAGACTCATGCTTCATGTTTACAATTAATCATGAGTGAGTCCAAGCTACACTGCTGTAGAGGAAAAAGCTCAGAGAATAGTTATTCCTCAAAAGGCCTCAGATTGCTTGAACCACCAGGAAGGAGAGACTCCAACTCACCACCTCAGTCATGTGTCGATCCTAGGGTGGGGCCTTAAGTCAGTAACTCAGTCTTAGCACAATCACAGGGAATATACGAGATTCATTCTCAAAGTAAAACAAGGGGGAGGTTCTGTTCCTAGAAGACAAGGAGGTGGGATGAAGAATAGAAGATCAAAGATTGAAGTTAGACCCAGCCACTTTGGTGGTGCAAGCAAGTGTATTACATGATGTCTAGGGCCACGGGGGGTGGTGGTGGGGGTGGTGGTGGTGGTGGTGGTGAGACACAGGTTTGCAACCCAGTCTGAACAGGTTGGGCATAGTAGCACACACCTGCAATCCTCACTAACTAGGAGGTCGAGACAGATGAATTGTGGCAGAGTGAGATCTTGTCAAAAATACCTGTATCTCAGGCTAGCCTCACAGCCTAATGGTTGTGGGTGCCAGATCCTACATGACCAACTGCATTTCAAATCCTTGCCCTGGTGTTTTGAAAACATGCTGGGCACATGTGCATGCATACCTCAAATTCCAACAGGATGGAGAAATGGCAGAGAAGGGACTGCAGAGTGGCCACGCCTTTTGGGGGGATGCTTTCTTCTTTTCTCTCCTTTCTCTGGTGATTATACATGCAATTAAAAAAAAAAGAAATAAACTATCCTGGTCTTCCCCTCTTACCTCATTCTCTACCCTCATTTAAACAAACAAAAGGCTATTAAGCCTAAAATCTTATCAGAATTTCATATGTTCATAGATGCCACTGTGATAACACATGAATTCATTTAAAAGCATTGTGACTTCATGATAATGGTTTTAAATTTAATGGATTATAAAGATACAAGTATTATGAGGTCCAAAATAATTTGTTTTCAATATTAGAAAGGAATTCTTAGCTGAGAGTGTGTTGTGCTCCAGGTAAGAGAGGGTAAATTGAGAAGGGTGCCAGAAAATACTCCTTAAACCAGAAACCAGGTAGGAGAAATTCCAGGATGAGAGCCATGTGACAGTCCTGGGAGGTCACTAGAGCACACAGAAGACAGAAGTTGAGGGGATGAGCACCAACTGCCATGCCAGAACTTGGGAGGAGAATAGTGTATGGAAGGGGCAGAACTGAAAGAAGGCATTAAACATGCAGGAAGATCATCAGAGTACATTACAGAGCTCTATGGTGGATAAGGTTTATATAGTCAAGATTTTGTTTATAATTTGCTAGAAATCTTGGCATAGGTAAACCTTGAGAATAAGGTGGTATAAGAAACCTAAATCCAATCTTGTCAACATTACTAGGAAGTCAGCAATGTCTAAAATGCACAAATAAAGAGTGAAAAGTATAAGAAACACAGGGACAAGGGCAAAAAGATTCAGCTGAAAAGCCTGCTCCCCAGAAATAACTGGGCCCAGGGAGCAGGTTCAGGATGGTGGGAACAGATGCAAGAACAGCCATGGGTCATATACTTTGTCACTATTTCATTTGGTTCTATTTGAAACGTGGACCATGTGCATAGACCCAAATTTTAAAGCCATTTTTAAGAAAGGGAAAGAACTAGCTTTCTGTTGTACAATGGAACCAAAGAGAACATCAGCTGTTTCCATGTTGAGATGGTTACATTAATTGTAGCTTGACGATTTCAAATGGAGTTCTGACAAGAAAGGCTCTTACCCAAATGGTAGGAGAACAGCTGAAGGTAGGGACCTGACCAACTGGAAGGGTGAAAATTAGCCACAACCTGAACAGTAATTCCTGTTAGGATCATGTCTTAAGAAGGCTGGAGGGGGAACCAGCAGTTAGCGTAATGGCTATGTCGCTGGACTCCCACGTAGTCGACCGCGGTTCGCATCCCGGACCCGGTGGCTTAAAACTCACCCCGGTGGCTTAAAACTCACGCTCAGCGCGTGTGCGTGTGTGCCCAAGATCCCGAGAGGAGAATGGAGGAGAAGGGATTGCAGCGTGACCATCCCCCCTGGGGGTGATTTCTCGCTTTCTGTCTCTATGTCTCTTTCTGTCTGTCTGGTGAGCGCACGCGCCCTATAGCGAAAACCTCTCAAAAAA
>NW_006204132.1:70112-73673 GCF_000334495.1 Tupaia belangeri chinensis
ACACGAAAGACCCCGAAAAAAAAAAAAAAAAAAAAAAAAAAAGGCTTGAGGAAGGAGGCAGCCTGACACACGGATTCCTCGTGATTCCTCGTGTCTTTGGGGCCTAGGGCCTCTTAGGTCTTCAAGGCCTTCAGACTTCCGGAAGTGGCTATTCCCACGCCGAGGCTCCTCCAGGCCGGATTGGCTCCGCGGGCCGGGGGCGGGGCCTAAGCGCGGAGCCGGAGTAATGCGGTCAGGCGCCATTTCCTGTGGTCGTTGGCCGGGAGGACTCTCGGCTCAGACACTAAGGGGCTTTGGCGACCAGGAATGGCTCCTCACCCTGCTGTGTGCCTCCTGTGGTGAGTTGGGGGTTAAGGGGTGAGGAGGGCAGCGGAGTGCCGTGGGTCTCTAGCTTTGTCCGTGGTTCCAAACCCTAGTTGCCTTGAGACCATACTGCTGGTGTGATATCCAGGAAGGAATTACAGGAGGTGTATTGGGAAAGCGTCTTTATCATTTTCTTTTTATTTTTTTTTGAAACAAAACAAACGTTTACCCAGTAAATCATCACTAATACCCACTATGTACCGGTCATTGTACTAAGCACCTGGGAATTGATGAGCAGATCAGGCATGGCTCCTCTCAGGAGGCTGTTAAATAAAAGTGACAGGTGGCTGTTGTTTTGGACTAAACTCCTGCACTGGTCCCTCACAGACCAGACCCAAAACCAAAACGGTGTCATTGATGCTAAAATTCTACTTCACTAAGCCCAAACTAAGCTGTTTACCTGACCTTCAGAGAACCAGAAGTGATAACAGCCTCAAAAGCTAATTTCAGTTAGCATGATAATGAAATTCCCGCTATTTAACTCCTTACAAAAAGAAGCAACCTCAAGTAACCTGACTGAACTAATCAGTTATTTTCCTATTATTTTGGCTTTCTTATCCATGCCTTAAAGAAAAGTAACATTGAAATGACCAATCCACTTTTTGTTCTTTTGTTTCTTTTTCTTTTCTTTTTTTTTTTTTTTTTTTTTTTTTAACTTTTACAAAGTTTATTATTGGGGCTAGCAGGTGGTATGGTGTTTAGGATACTGGACTCTTTCGGGAGCTTGTGTGCCCTAAAGGAAATTTAAAACAAAACAAAACAACAAAACTAATAATAAATAAAATTAAATCAATTCTTTTTTTAAAAAAGTTTATTATTTATTTATTTATCTCTTCCATGAGTGAGAGAATAACAGCACCCCCAACAGGGTCTTGATGCCATAATCCACCTCAGTCTCAGCAAACCCCAGATCATGATGGGCATGCTTGTGTCTGGTGTGTTCAGGGAGGTCTCCAGATGTAAACCTGAAGCCTCCTGTGGGCCAGCCTTGCATAGCATTGGGTTTTACCACTGTGCTATTCTGCTCCTGCTTCTGCTTTCTTCAGCCTTTCTATGTCTATAAAACCAAACTTATCTTCTCCATTCATTGAAACACTTATTTTATGTAACAAAATGTTGCCTGATTCAAGTCAATAATAAAGCCCATAAAATCTTTAAATTGTTGTAATTTTGTTTTTTGAAAAAGATTACCATCTAGTGTGGGAAAATGATGAGGTAGCAGAGACATTGTGGTGTGTTTAATGCTCTGATGGGGTAAAGGGGGCACAAAGTGTTGCAGGAGCATAGGCAACAACACTAAACCAGATGTAAGGACACAGAATCACTCTTCACAAGAGGAGACATCTCAGCAGAGACCTAACTCCACTCCCTCTTCAGCCTCCTTCTCTGCTTCTCTCCTGGCTTCTGAAAATCCATCTATGCTTCACAAACGACAAAGCACACGTTGGAACCATTAGGGAAGCCAAGCCTAACATGAACAACTGGAGGGTCCCATGGTATACCCAACTTTTTCTTTTGCCATGGCCAAGAAACACAGAAGGTCTTGACTGCTATGTGACCCAGCCAGCTGCATGTTTTTCCCAGCAGGCTGGAAATGAAGTTATGGCCTTGAACATGTTTAGGGCATGTTAAAAATTAAACATGTTGCTAAACAGGTAGAAACTATCTCTGGATTCCTCAAACCCTCATATAAACCCTATAACCCACCCCTTTGTTATAGACATAACCTGTATAGCATATCTCCTTTCTTGGTGTCTTGAAGAGGCTGCAGCCTTCTATCTGTAAGTTGTCCTAATAAATGCTTTGGACTGACTACCCTACAGGTTAGTACTTCTTTCTTTGAAATCCCAATCAGCCCCATCCAGGAATGTTCTGTGTAACCCCTGGTAGGGAATGCCCTCCCCCAGCAACTTTTGGGTTATCTCCAGTCATGAGTTTGGTTGGACAGAACAACAACTGAAAAATGGGCCAGCTAGCATAGCAATAATGCAACTCTCTATGGTGATGGATCCACATGAGAAGATCCCGGGTTCCCATCCTAAGGCTTCCGTGTAAACACCAGTCAAGTGCCCATCATGCATGTTGTCTGGGGCTGTGGTTGGATCATGGTGTGGGCACCTTATTGGAACTGCTTGTCTCTATCTCTCATGGAAGAATAAATGAACTTTGGAAGAAGAAAAACTTAAAAATAAATATTTCACCATCCACAAGCTATTCAAAACCCCAAGAACATGTGTTTATTTCCCTTGTCTGTCTCTAGCCAGAGGTGAAAATTTTACGTTTCCCTAACCCCTCCTTGCATCTGAATGGGACTGGCAGTGATCTAGTCTTGGCAGCTGTGGCCACCAGACCAGACTCTAAAGGGCTACAGGAATCTCATCAGCTCTAGAAAGACATTCATGAGATGCTGCCATCCCTCCTGGACACTGGCCCAGGAGAGCAGAGGGAGGCAATCTAGTTGCCTAGGTGTAGTATCCCTGGGCATAGACATACAACTGAGCAGAGGCATCATCAGAGTTTCATAACTTTAGAGCTGAAAGGCAACTCCAAACGCTACTTGTTTATAGATCAAGACATTGAGACCCTAAGAAAGGACAGGGATAGCCAGGTCTCAAAAGGCAAATGTTCAGACTTCAGCTGCTGATCCTATCCAGAGCGCCCCGTTTGCCATCCTTCTTTTCCCAGAGTTCCACAATTAGGTGAGGATGGGTCTCCTTCAGGGCTTGGTAAAGTTGATCTTTGCAGGCTTGGTTCCAGGAGCGGCTGAAGCTAAACAGCTTCCGCATTTGGCCTGGTGTGGTGGCCTCAGCTCGCACTGTCTCATACTGCTCCTCACTCAGCACCTGTCCATGCAGCTTGTCCAAAATAGGGTCCACTGATGTTACTCGAGCCACCAGCTGCTCCCGATACTGGTCCACAAAGTGCAACAAGGCTGGGACATCTGGGGTTGAAGGTGAGAGTGGCAATGAACAAAGAAAGGCTCCCACCACAGCCTCTACTGCCAATCCCACCCACTACTACCAACCCTACCTCTAACTCTTTGCTCACTCATCTGCACTCTTCCTTCCTTCTCTTTCTTGAAAGACATTTGACCATTAGTAAGGCATCTCTCCTCATATTTACATCTAATCTGGTACTCTGCCTGAGTAAAGACTGAAGGTGGAGTTTATGAGTGGGCCATTTGGGACAGTCCAATGG
>NW_006204132.1:74228-77895 GCF_000334495.1 Tupaia belangeri chinensis
GAATGGGACTGGCAGTGATCTATTCTGGGCAGCTGTGGCCACCAGACCAGACTCTAAAGGGCTACAGGAATCTCATCAGCTCTAGAAAGACATTCATGAGATGCTGCCATCCCTCCTGGACACTGGCCCAGGAGAGCAGAGGGAGGCAATCTAGTTGCCTAGGTGTAGTATCCCTGGGCATAGACATACAACTGAGCAGAGGCATCATCAGAGTTTCATAACTTTAGAGCTGAAAGGCAACTCCAAACGCTACTTGTTTATAGATCAAGACATTGAGACCCTAAGAAAGGACAGGGATAGCCAGGTCTCAAAAGGCAAATGTTCAGACTTCAGCTGCTGATCCTATCCAGAGCGCCCCGTTTGCCATCCTTCTTTTCCCAGAGTTCCACAATTAGGTGAGGATGGGTCTCCTTCAGGGCTTGGTAAAGTTGATCTTTGCAGGCTTGGTTCCAGGAGCGGCTGAAGCTAAACAGCTTCCGCATTTGGCCTGGTGTGGTGGCCTCAGCTCGCACTGTCTCATACTGCTCCTCACTCAGCACCTGTCCATGCAGCTTGTCCAAAATAGGGTCCACTGATGTTACTCGAGCCACCAGCTGCTCCCGATACTGGTCCACAAAGTGCAACAAGGCTGGGACATCTGGGGTTGAAGGTGAGAGTGGCAATGAACAAAGAAAGGCTCCCACCACAGCCTCTACTGCCAATCCCACCCACTACTACCAACCCTACCTCTAACTCTTTGCTCACTCATCTGCACTCTTCCTTCCTTCTCTTTCTTGAAAGACATTTGACCATTAGTAAGGCATCTCTCCTCATATTTACATCTAATCTGGTACTCTGCCTGAGTAAAGACTGAAGGTGGAGTTTATGAGTGGGCCATTTGGGACAGTCCAATGGGAGATGCTGAGGGCCTCTATTGACAGGAGAAAGGTTTGGGAAGGACCCTGCCCCAAGGATTGACCACCCCCAGACTTGACCCCTCGCGAGGTTTCAATGATAGAGTCCCTTCCTTTCTCTCTTCCCTTCTCCTGAGTACTAGACAATACACCTCACAAATGCCACCAGGTCCCATGGTCTCTAACAGATGTTACTGACCTATTGAGGTTGGTGGGATGAGAGTGGCTGTAGGTCTGAGGTCTCCTAGAAGAAAGCAGAAAGGAGGAAGCATCTGTAATGGTGCTAGTTATCAACACACATGATACACCTTGAACTCTCATTCACTTCAAAGATTTTTTGATTCTGAGAAAGAGTATAGACAAATTCTGATAGAACCTGGAGTAAGGACTGAAAGTGCCTTTAGAGATTACCTCGGTGAACCTTATGCGTATGGGAAACAGAGCCAGAGGCTATGATTATAGTCTAATAAAAAGGAAAAGGCATATGAATGAGCAATAGCAATTTCTCCCACCACAAAGTGGGATCAGACTTAGTTTTATTCAGCATTGGTCTAAACTGAAACCCTGATGTAGGACTAATCAAGTCCTTTGTTGCCTAGCATTCTGGGCATAAATCAACTTTCATGTTCTTGCTTGACCTTCTAAACTCACACAGATCAATATAAGTTCTGGATTTGGATGTCAGAATCAAGACTTAATTTCAGGGGCCAGCAGGTGGCATGGTGGTTAAGGCAGCTGAATTCCACATGGCTGACTACATGGTTTGAGTCCTGGACATGAACTTGAAAAACATACTGGGTAAGTGTATGTGAATTTCCAAAACCTGAGAGGAAAATAGAGAAGTGCAATCCCCTCTGGATTGGGGGGTGCTTTCTTACTTTCCTTTTGCCTATATCTCTGCATGCATCCTATAGCAAAAGTAATGAATCAAGATTAAGCAAATAGCACATGAGAATAATTAGTGAATTTTAATTAAAAAACAATATAATAGGCTTCATTACTTATTTGTGTAAGGAAAGAAAGGGGTAGCTCACAGAATCTTGTGAGACCAAGCCCTGAGAGTGAGGAGACCTCAGGTTCAGTGTGACCTAATAGTACAGGGAGATGGACACATGGAGAGGGGAGTTCAGGTTGGGCACTGAGAGTACTGGGTCAATTTGGAAAGGAGGAGGAAGGTGTTCCACATTCTCTGTACCGATCGAACAGAGTCAATCCTAGAGTCAGCAAGTCCTGTCGTCAATCCTGACTCATTCACAAATTGGAGTATCTACTGAGGAAAGCAACTGGATAGCAGAGAACTTAAGATCCAAAACGTAAGAAGAATGATGGAATGATCTGGAGATGGATTTTGCATAAGGGAGGCCAACATCACAGTCTTCAGGTATCTGAAAGACTTTCCTATGGGAAAAGAGATAGCCTTCTGTGAATTCTAAGGAATAGCATTAAGACTGATAAGAGGAAGAGATTGGTTTCACACGAGGAAAAAGAATATTGCTATGATTTACTAAGGACCACTGGGGCATATGTATACTAATTTAATCTTGCAAACCTTCTTACCAATTAGTCTTTATCAACTTTATTTTATGATGAGAAACCCAAGACTAAATTGTACTAAGTAATTTCTCCCAAGATCAGTCAATGAGTGTGTGTCAGAGTGGGATCCAAGCCTGAACCTGATGTTGAACTCAAGCCACCACGGAGTAAAGCCCATCCTCTTAACGGCACACTGAGAAGCCTGTTTGTAGCAGCACAGGAGGTAGTGTCACTACTTTACAATTGCTGACAAGGGTTAGTTATCCCTTAAAGGACTATTTAGGGAATTTTGGTTTTTGAGAGTGTTGGTACTAGACTAAGATCATAAGGTTTCTTCATTCCTAAAAGGTCTTTTAATTCCCTCTTGTCTACCTTATAAATATTAAGTGGTACAGGGGACAGTATCTGATGTTGCCAAAATTGGCTTTATATGTACAATCTATATAACTATCTAGTTCTTATGCTTTCATCTCACGTCCAAGCTATCATGAGAAACTGACAAAAGCCTCATGGATTCAAAAATCTATTAATTCGGGACCAGCAGTTAGCATAATGACTATGTCACTGGACTTCCACGTAGTCGACCGTGGTTCGCGTCCTGGACCTGGTGGCTTAAACTCATGCTGGGCACGTGTGCGTGCGTGCCCAAGATCCTGGGAGGAAAATGGAGGAGAAGGGATTGCGGCGTGGCCATCCCCCCGGGGGATGATTTCTCGCTTTCTGTCTCTCTATCTCTGTCTGTCTGGCGAGCACATGGGCCCTATAGCAAAAACCTCTCCAAAACAAACAAACAAACAAACAAAAAACCAAAAATCTATTAATTCAAGGACTATTTGGAGACCCCATAGTGTACAGTGGAGCTTAGAGTCAGATTGACTCGAGTTTAATTTCTGATCATCCCTACTGTTATAACTTATAAAAGCCATACAACTTCACTGGGCAATTTCTTCTTCTCAATAAATTATGATTTACTTATACACTCCTCTTCCCCCCCCCCCCCCAACAGATTAATTCTTCCCACCTCTGAGCTCTCTGGACTTGTCCTGGTTTTACCTGGTTTCACTAAGCCCTTCCAAACCACAGTCCCATCTTTCTTGTCTCTCATTTGCAACCTGATCCCTGATTCCAGCTGGTCAACGTAGAACTCAGAGAAGAGCTGGGATTCTCCAGGGCTCCGATAACAGAACTCTAGTTCCTAAAGAGAGATTTGCCACATGAGAAACCAATGCTTATTATGCATG
>NW_006204132.1:77926-79244 GCF_000334495.1 Tupaia belangeri chinensis
TTTCCCTACCTGACATCTTCCTTGTCTTGCTCAACCCCATAGGGACACTTGGATTATCTCCTGTACCACAATCAGCCGCCACCTTGAGATACTGTCCTTTTCCCAATTTTCTGACTCAGAAGTGTGAGGACACAGCAGGGTACTGAATGGAAGAATCAGGGCTCACCCTTAAAAGTAATGCTCACTTTCTCTGCCAACTTGAACTAGATTCTTCCTCCTCTACCTCCCTCTTTTTGAACCCAGATAACCCTCCTTTCTCCAGCCCAAAGCCTATCTTTCCAATGGATTCTAAAACTGACCCACATTCAGTCAACAGAAAATTTATATCCATTTGCTTTTCTAAATCACATTTAAGACAGAACTCTTGATTCCCAACTGTCCTCTAAATATGTTCCTTTTCCAGTTTTCCCAAACTGGGTAAATGGTACTATTGTTTACTGAATACCTGGGTTCCAAGTTAAGGCATTATCCTTAACTCCTTTCTATACACAGCCAACCCACCAAGTTTCATTGGTTTTGCCTTTAAAATATGCTCTGAACCTGTCAACTTTTCTCTATCAACATTGCTACCTCCCTAGTCAAGCTACCTTCACTTCTAGCCTGTAGTATTTTAACAGCCTTTTTGGCCTATCTTTCTTTTTTGACTTTTGCCTGTACTTGTTCATCCTTAGCAGCCAGAGGTATCTTTATGAAAGCAAACCAGGTCATGTGTTACCATGTTCTTTGTTTTGTTAGAGATTGTGTCAATAGGATAAAGAAAAGAGAGACAGAGAGAAAGTGAGAAAATACTCTCCATGAGGGACAGTCATGCCACAATCACTTCTCCCTTTCTCCCTCCGTTTGGGATTTTGGCCATGGACACACACGTACCTGGTGTGTTTTTTAAGCCAGAGAACCTGGAATTTGAACTGCATAGTAGGTCATGTGGAATCTATTGCCTTAATCACCACACAACCAGCTGGCCCCCTAAATTTTTCTTAGGTTTATTTATTTCTTCTACTAGAGACAGAGAAACAGGTAACCCCGACAAGGTCTTCAAATCACAAACCACTCCACAGCCTCATCTAGCTTGGCTCATGGATACAAGAGCATGTGTCCTCAGCATACAGAGGAAGGTTCCCATATGAGTCCAGTTGTGTTACTGAACTCCTAAGAGCCATCATATGGACCCTGAGGCATTCCTACTTAACTCCAAATCCCATTTGCTTCCTGCCAAACCCCAATTCTCTCTGTCCTTGGGAAGGCCCTGAGACCTGCTCTGCAGGCATTCCAGGTTTGCCCTCGGAGCCTGGTGAGGGGGTGAACATCTGGGCTGCTC
>NW_006204133.1:0-20999 GCF_000334495.1 Tupaia belangeri chinensis
TAAATAACTGCACCACACCCCTCGTTGCAATCCTCTGAAGATTTCTGTTTCCTTGTCTTTGACAACATCTGGCTTTACTCTGCACATCATTTCCCACTCCCGCTTCTTATCAAGCTGTTTTCTTTTCTCTAGTCTTTCTTGCTTCAACTTTTCTTTTTCCTTTTCCTGCTCTTTGTTTTTGACCAGAATGGTGGGTTTGCTTTTAGGAGTTTTTTTGTTAAGGATTTTGGCCATGGCATCTGCCCAGCCTACATTAGTCCCAGCACTTGATTCTGCAGCACTTTCATTTTCTTTGTCAAAGGGTTCAGCATCATCTTCACTGTCAGCTTCTATTGCTCCATCATCAGAAGAAAAGCAATCCTTCTCCAATTCACAGCTTCCTGCAAAACCTCCATGGTCGGAATCGTTTTTAACCTCATCTTCTAGTTCCGATGCTACAGCCTTGGCTACCATTTTCATCTTCTTCTTCTTCAGAGAATTTTTCAGCTTTTTGCCCGCATTCACACGTGAGTCCCGAACGGCCGCGGCCATTTTCCCTAACCAGAAGCGTCACCTGAGAGTTGCGTCGGGTGTGTGTTCAAACTTCTATAGCTGTTTTATAATTTGGTAAGCAACGAGTCTGACAAAAATGATACATAAGAATACAGATGCTTCTGATACTACTTGTGAAGAGATAAGTAATCTTTTTTTCTTTTGGGGGGAAGAGATTTTTGTTAGAAGGCATGTGCACAGGCCACAGACACACAGAGAGAGACATAAAGAGAGAAATCACTTCCTGAGGGATGGCCACATGGCAACCCTTCTCCTCCATTCTCCACTCTGGATTCTGGGCACGCACACACACGCACCTGGTGTGAGTTTCAAGCCACCAGGTCTGGGACTTGATCCACAGTCAGCCACGGGTGAGTCCAGCACCTCAACCACCATGGCCCTGAGATACGTGACCTTTAACAACAAGCCTCATGGGAAGAGTCTGATCTTTTTTGTGGTTCCCATGGTATCTAGCACAAAGCTTATTGATCTTTTATTGAATGTCAGCAAAGAAAAAAAAAAATACATACTTTTCTGAAAGCATCTGCCCGTTCAGTGGCTTTCCCAACAGCAAAACCTTTCAAAGAAAAAGCAAAAATAAGAAAAGGGACATAAATTTTGCACATAAGAGTGTCTTTTACTACGTTCGTGCTTCAGTTTCTAAAACATTCTATAGAACTTCATCTTTCTACTGCCCAGAGAAATCCTGCTATCTAAAACCAGCAACAATGCATGAGGCTACAGAGATTGGCCTATCTGCTCTGAGGCATTCTAGAAATGCATTTGGACATTCTCATGAAATCCAAGATCAGGTGCATGATATTACTCCTTTACATACAAGTAAATGTACAAGTTAGAAAACGAAATATGCTCTAAGTTAATAAGGAAAATGGTTTTTTACTTTTTGGGGTTTTTTTTTTTAGAGAGATTTTTGCTATAGGGTATGTGCACTCACTGGAAAACAGGCAACAAAAAATCACACCCCCACTGGGGACGGGGGATGGCCACACTGCAGTCCCTCTCCGTTCTCCTCTTGGGACTGTGGGCATGCGCACATATCTGACATGAGTGTTAAGCTGCTGGGTCCGGTACTCAAACTGCACTCGGCCACGTGGGTGTCCAGCACCTTAAGCACCACACCACCCACTGGCCTCATGTTCTGGACGTTTTTGAAATTAGATAAAAATAACCAGGAAGGCTAGCAATAAACATACATGGCCATAGGGCAAAGCCATGATTTCACTAGAACTTTCTAAAATTCAGATTTTAATTAGCCAGGAAATTAAAACAATTTACTGACACTATCAATGGTTTATTTTGAAGGAAGTCATTTATTTTTAACTGTATAGGGAAGTACCATGAGATAATTCTGCCCCATGAGACAGTCAAGACGTCTGTGACTTGGGAAGAATGGGGCTATGTATTCCGATTCCTAGTTCAAAAATAAAACAAACGAAACCATGAAAATCCGAGAGGAAAATATGAGTGAACTTATTAGTTCGTCAGGAAAAGTCAAGACGCATTTTTCTGTTTTTCTCTGCAGAAATGTGTCGTGCCTTTCCCGATGACCCAATATTTACAACCTTCTCAAGAAGGCTTTCTAACCATGTGCTAAAAGACTAATAAATCTGCAATAAGAAGGTTTAAAACTTGTGGATTTAGAAGTTCTGTGTGAACAAAATTAGAAACCAAATCAAAATATCGATAAGACAAAGGGCTAATGTCCTTCATTTACAAAGAGCTTATACCAATGAATCAGAACAATTACCCGATAGAAAAACGGACAAGCACAAGAACGGACAAATCTCAAAAAGGAAGAAGGGCCGATAAACACGCAAAATGGTCTCCAAACTCTCATTATTATTGAAATTAAAATAAAAACCAAGATGGGTTTAACGCATCTTACTGACAGTCAGTAGAGTTTGAAAATACCCAGAGCTGGCAAGGGTGAGATGTAGAGAGGGGCCTCAACTGATGCAACTTTTAGGGGGCAATCTGGCAATACTTAACGATTAAAATGCGCATAACTGGGGCCAGCAGGTGGCGTGGTGGTTAAAGGCACTGGACTCCCACATGGCCAACCATAGTACGAGTCCTGGACCTGGTGGCTTGCTTTCTCACTTTCCCTCTCTCTCTTGCTCTGTCCTTCTTTGGTCAAATTTTTAAAATAAATAAATAAATAATAAAATAATATTTTAAAAAAATGCATATAACTTTAAGGCAGCAATGTCAGAGTAAGAATTTCCCCCACTGCTGTACTTAAAAGTACCACAAATTAGGGACCAGCAGTTAGTGTAATGGCTATGTCGCTGGACTCCCATGTAATCGACCACGGTTCAAGTCCCGGACCTGGTGGCTTAAAACTCATGCCGGGCGTGTGTGCATGCATGTCCAAGATCCCAAGAGGAGAACGGAGGAAAAGGGATTGCGGTGTGGCCATCCCCCCTGGGAGGTGATTTCTCGCTTTCTGTCTCTGTCTCTCTGTCTCTCTCTGTCTTTCTGGCAAGTACACGCCCCCTATAGCAAAAACCCCTCTCAAAAAAAAAAAAAAAGTACCACAAATTATATGTACAAGAAGCTTAATTTTTTAAATAAATATTAAAAAATTAGAAACATTACTGAAAACATTCCTTATTTGTTGGCATAAGCTCTTTGTAAATTAAGGACTCAGCAGAAGGGAAAAGGTTATAAAAATTGTTCAGCTTGGGGCCAGCAGGTGGCATGGTGGTTTAGGTTGCTGGACTCTCATATGGCCGACTGTGGTTTGAATCCTGGGCCTGGTAGCTTGCTTTCTCACTTTCCCTCTTTTCTCTCTCTCTCTCTGCCCCTCTCTGGTTAAATTTAAATAATAAATGGATAAATATACATACTGTGTATACGTGTCACTTTTGTTTTGAAAGTGTCCATATGGATTAAGAAAGCAATTTTCCAGTTTCCTTTTCCATTTTTTATTTATTTTTTATTTTTTTTAAGGCTTCTGCCATAGGGTGAGTGCACTTGCCAGTAAGAGACAGACAGAAATAGTGAAAAGTGAGAAATCACCCCCTCAGGGGCATGGCCACACTGCAATCCCTCCTCTTCCATTCTCTTAGGATTTTGGCCACGCATGCACTTGCGCCTGGCGTGAATTTCAACCACTGGGTCTGGAACGTGAACCACAGTAGGGCATGTGGGAGTCCAGCACCTTAACTGTCACGCCGTCTGCTGGACCCTCGTTTTTTTATTCCTTTATACATTTCAAAAACAGATGTTCACTATGAAAACATCACAGAAAAGTATAGAGAAGTTAACTAATCGGCAAACTTACTAATCAAAGTAAACGCTGTGAACCTTTTCAATGTATAGTCTTCCAGTTTTATCTTTGCATATAAACATACTTTTAAAAACTGGAATATATTATTCAGTCCTATATGAAGGTCCCTCTCCTCCCTCTGCATTACTTTTCACAATCCGTTAGTGGCTGAAGAATATGACATTGTATGTCTACCCTGTTTTTTGTAACCGTGGCCCTTCGGAACCATTAGTGCTTCCCTCCTAATTTTTCACTACTGTACAGAATACAATAGTGTTTCTAGCCTTTTAAAAGATCTATTGTTCCCAGGAAAATAAAAAGCAGATCTAGGAAGATGTATTCTTACTTTTTCCTGTACGGGATTTCATGGATTTGCCACCAGGTTTTGGAGCCCAAACCACTACAAGCTTCCATCGGCAGAAAGTCCTGCCCACAGCATACAGCCCCCACGCCATGGCACGGTCCAACCACTTCCGGCCTCGGCCCTGCCCCGCCCCCCTGCAGCCCACACCCCTCTCACCTGCTGCGCCTTTTCCGTTGCCCACAGCTACCAGGACGCGGACAGATTTCTTTCTTCCCTCTTTTGCTGTCATATTGAAAACATTTCTTACCTAGAAGATAAAACATCTCATGAATATTACACTTAATGAAAACTCTTTGCGGGGCCGGCAAGTGGCATGGTGGTTAAGGGCGCTGGACTCCCACATGGCCAACCGCGGTTCAAGTCTCGGACCTGGTAGCTTGCTTTCTCACTTCCTCTCTCTCTCTCTGTCTCTCTCTGATCAAACTGGAAAATAATAATGATAATAATAATAAATAAAAAGTTAAAAAAAAAAAAAGAGTTAAAAAAAAAAAATCTCTTTGGTAGGGTCTTGCCTCACTCACGCCCACGCACACCAGGAGAACGGGCATGCCATCAGCCAATTCCATGAGCGCAAGCAACAACCTTCTCTGAAGGAAACTTCCTTCTGGGCTGTTTCTTCAGAAATAAGCTTTCTCCTCCTATTCCATGGGGTTACTAGGAAGACCAACTGAGACAACCTTTCAAGGTAACCCAATGTATCACAAGAAAAAAACTGCTGATTAAACTCTGAAATAGTCTATCACTGATTATGACCTATGTCCCCGATATCCAAGGTGTTCAAATATGAAAAACGCACATCTTATAAATAATGAATGCAGTGTATAGAAATAATTACATAAAACTGGACCTCTGTGTTATGGATTAGGCTCAACAGAGAATAGAAAACTTGGAAAAACCTGTTTGTTATAAACTACAGGGAAATGTGCATTTTGGGGGAGGGTGCTACTTTCGAGGCCCAAAAACTATAAATTTGTTTATTAAACTGCTTACCTGGCAGCAGGCCAGGCTCCCTAGTTCATGACGGTCCCTTTACATGAACATTAATTTCATCATCATTTTTGTTTTTTTTTTAATTTGCTACAGGGCACATGTACTCACCAGAGAAAGAGAGAGAGAGAGGGAAAGCAAAATGCCAGGTCCGGGACTTGAACCACAGCTGGCCATGTGGGAGTCCAGGGCATTCATCACCATGCCACCTGCTAGCACCTCCGTGTGATATTTACCACCGATTAAGTGAATGCAGTGCCAGCTCAGAGGGACATTACTATTTTAGAGAATGCTGCAGAAAGTGACTGAAGGTTACTTGACATAGGCTTTGGTTTCCAGGGCCTGCATGCAACCCAGAGACGATGTCCCCAGGATCTGGACACTCACTGCGGACGCCGAGCCCTTAGCCCTGCCCCTGGCTGCTCCCAATCTCTGCTCCCTGACTTGCGTGTTAGTGCCAACAGCGGTATAACTCCCGGACAGACTGCTAAGCTACGCAAGTATGAGGAGGCAGGAGCTGAAAGTTAATTTGTATATTCTGCTGCTGTCCACATCCCTGCAGCCGCTTTGTCAAGAGACTCAATCAGTAGCTCCCCCAGAAGGGCAGCAGTCGGGACAGTCAGTACCGAGGAACTGAAATGAGAGTTTTATTTCCTCACCCAGATCAGCAGCATCCGCCAGTCACACATCAAAGGCAGTTCCTCACGGCCCCTCTTCCCCATCCCCACCGACACCCTCTCCCAAGGCTCACCGGCATCTGTGCAGCCTGCCTACCTCGAGTATCCTGGTGTCAAAATCATCGTACGTTTCTGCAGAGAGGAAAGAAATGAGCACACAGATAAATGTGCCTGCACTGTTTGCTTGGGAAAGCGTTTTCCAGCACAGACTTCTACGAAGAGTGAGAAAGAATCTCAGATTTGGTGCCATCTCAGGGCCACACCCTGGGCCCCCAGCCTCACCAGAGACTGCTGCAAACGGAACTCTTCACCTAATCACCGATCGGCCGCACGCTGCTGCCCCTGCAGCTCCCAGGCACTGCACCCGCAGCCATGGTTCCTGGGGCCCCGCCCCCCACCTCCTCAATGGATGCTTGCTTCTCTGCTCTCAACGGCAGCCCAGACACCGCGGCCCATCATGCCTGCCAGATCTTGAGTATGTCCTCAGGACCCTCCCCACTTTTCTCTCCTACACTACTCCAGCCCGAACCACTGCAGCTGCCTGGCCGCGCCTGGCCTGCTGGTGCTGCAGAGAAGTCCAAGCACAGCACAGCCGCGGGCCCAAAGACACACAGCCTGCAATCCGAGGCCTCCCTGCTGCCTGCTGGCCTTCGGAGTTGTTAGTTAGGTCTCCTCTGCTCCCCACAGCTGCCATTCCAAATGCTCTTTGTGACATTTTACTTTTAAAAACCTTAAAGTTATAGAAAACTTCACATATGTAAAAACAGGACAGCAGGATGAAAGCTGATGGATCCATTAGTCAGCTTCAACAACTATCAACTCACGGCCGGTCTCTCTCCTCTAAAGCCAAGCTCCCACCCACTGGATGATTCTGAAGCCAGCACCACATCCCTACCTTCTCACGAAATATCCCTCCTCCACACCCACCTCACTTTCCAGCAACAACTCCACCTCCTCCTTATAGACTAAATGAAGCCCCATGGCCAACTGTGTTTGGGAAACACCATCCCCTGTAGGCAAGCGCCTATACACCCACAGTGTGCATCACCACAGTTACGGTCTGAGAGGCCACGGGAGAGCACCAGGAACCAGGGAAGTGCCTCCCAGCCCCGCTGGTGGAGTTCTTCCTGGGCACAGGCCTTCGGTGTTCCACAAAACAGCTGGGATGATACTGTGCTCATTATTTTAAAGATGCTCAAGTCCTTTTCTTTTTTTTCTTTTTTTTTTTTTTTTTGGAGAGGTTTTTGCTACAGGGTGCGTGTGCTCGCCAGACAGATAGAGAGAGACAGAGAGACAGAAAGCGAGAAATCACCCCCCAGGGGGGATGGTCACGCCGCAATCCCTTCTCCTCCATTCTCCTCTCGGGGTCTTGGGCACGCAGGCACACGCGCCCGGTGTGAGTTTAAGCCACCGGTCCAGGATTCGAACCGCGGTCAACTACATGGGAGTTCAGAGACATAGCCATTACGCCAGCTGCTGGTCCCAAGATGCTCAAATCCTTTTTTTCAAACAAGGCAATTTAAGCAGATGAGTCAGTAAAATCCCTTCCTAGAAATTCTAGAACAAGTATTTTCTGTCAAAGGTGAGTAAACCAGGACTCCATTACCTCCGTTGGGACCAGGGTCAGGGGGGCCAAGACTGACGCCTCCCCACGTGTTCCCGCTCCATCCTCGCTCCCGCTTGACCTTCATCTTCTTCCTCCGGTCCCACTCTTCCCGCTGCTGGACCATGTCCGCCTCCACCTGCTCCTGCTCCTCTTTGCTTCTTTGGGCAATGGTCTGGACGGCTCCATTTCTCATGAGAGGCACATTCAGACCAGGCCACAGGTACCCGTGTCGTCCTACAGGTGCAAACATACAGGTAGACAAGAACTTTTACAAAGCTTTCATTTGCGGGGCCAGCCTGTGGCATGGTGGTTCAGGTGGCTGGATCCCCCATGGCCAACTGCATGGTTTGAGTCCTGGACCCAGCGGCTTAAAAAACACACGGGGTGTGAATGCACGCGTCCCTAGAGTCTCCAAAGGGGACTGGAGAAGGGATTGTGACATGGCCATCTCCCCCAGAGGGTGAGTTCTCACTTTCTCTGTCTCTCTGTTTCTCTCTCTAGTGAGCGCACATGCCCTATAACAACCTAGAAAAACATAAACCAAACACCAGGCCACGTGTGCAGATGACAACGCACTGTTGGTTGTGAGCTAATACAGCCACTTGGCAGGCCACTTGGTACAATTAAGATTTTAAACATCCCTACCCTACTACTAGCGACTCCACATTATCCCATTACCTAGGGCAACAGCCACACCCGGGAGCCTAGCTAACTAGAGGTCAGGACAGAGGATCCCACTGGCCAGACTTTGTCAGGTACCTGTCTTTCTCTCTCGCTCATTTAAATAAAAAGTATAAGCAATCATGTGTTCTAAGGATCAGCAAACGAAGGCCCACGGACCAAATCCAGCCCATGACTTGTTCTGTGAAACATTTACTATCTTTCCCTTTGCAGAGAAATTCGGCCAAGTCTACAGTTATCCCATCTTCTCCCACTTAAGTGTCAGCTTTTCTTTTTTTTTTTAAGAGAAATTTTTGCTATAGGGCACACGAGCTCACCAGAGAGACAGAGAGAGACAGAGAGACAGAAAGTGAGAAATCACCCCCCACGGGGGCTGGTCATGCTATAATCCCTTCTCTTCATTCTCCTCTTGGGATCTTGGGCACACACACACACACAGGTGTCCAGCATGAGTTTCAAGCCACCGGGTCCAGGACTCGAACCATGGTCAACTGCATGAGAATCTAGTGATGTGACCATTACATCTGGTGGTCCCATTTGCCAGTTTTTCAACATAAGAGATGCCACACAGGGACTTTTATGCTTGTTAAACAACTAACTAATTGAAGGAATCCCTTTCTGTAGGCTTTTTCTAATCCCGGGCAACGAGTAAGCCATTTCGTTGGACTCTAAAACCACAGATCCCAGCGCCCTTCATGAGAAATGTTTGATGCTTCCAGATTATAAAACACCCATAAAATCAGGAGAAAAAAATTGTTTCAAGAATTATTTTTATTTAACTTTATTTATTTTAATTTGACCAAAGAGGGGCAGAGTGAGAGAAAGAGAGAGGGAAAGTGAGAAAGCAAGTTGCCAGGTCCAGGACTTGAACTGTGGTTGGTCATGTGGGAGTCCAGTGCCCTTAACCGCTATGCCACCTGCTGGCCCCCCAAAAACGTTTTTAACCACCACCACTGTTTTTGTAAGTAAGCGTACCTTCGCCGATGACCTGACCCCTATTCAGGTCCTTCCTTCTCTTTTTCTTAGTTCTTTTGCCTCTTCCTTTTCTTGCTCCGGCACCAGTCTCCGCTAAGGCTCCTTTCCAAAGCTCGTCTGCCGTCACTGTGATGAGACGAGGGTTTTAAAAGTCAGTAGTTTCCGGGCAATGACCTATGGCTTCCTATCAGCTAAGAAAAGGCAGAGGAGGTCAACATCACTCACGTCACTGAAGTAACGAAGGCAAAACACAATCAGTCTTGGCACACATCCGATGGTTGTCTGGGAAGCCCCGGATGAAACACCTCTATCACTTCCCCCACAGGAGATGGCCAACACTGAAATCCCGGTTAGCAGTCGCTGTGTTCCCCTGCCTTTTTATCAACTATGGCATAGAGCGCTTCCCTGTCCATTGGGATAATCAGTAATTATCCGTTCTAAGTAGAGGTGACTTAGTCCAAACTAGAACCAATATTTCAATCTGAACCCATTAATTATTTATTCTTTTTCAGTTTGCTATAAGGTATGTGTGCTTACCAGAGAGAGAGAGAGAGAAGGTGAGACAGCAAGCCACCAGGTCCAGGACTTGAACTGTGGATGGCCATGTGGGAGTCTAGCACCTCAACCACCACGCCACCTGCTGGCCCCAAGACTAAAGAATTTCAATTGTTCTCTCTGTTCTTATGTAAGTGCCCTAAATGTGTTTTCTTCAAAACAAAGTACTCGAATTCACCTTCAACTCCAGTTAAAGTCTAAGCGACACGGGAAGAAAGCGTGTTCAGGAGTCTGATGGCAACACTGCACGTGGGTCCAGGATAGGCCCTGACACCACTCACTCAGCCCCACTTGCGAATTCCTAAGACTCCCAGCTACTCTTCAATCACACATCTCCATCAGTAGTTTCTTTTACATTCTTTATTTTTGACCATATCTGAATTTCATTGTTATAGCCAATTTATTTGTTGGATTTCAATGGGCTGCTCAAGGACTTCCAGCCTTTTACTGAATCACCAGTTGATCTGTATAACCACTGACACTGCAGCATTACCCATTTATTTCATAATGAATCACGGCACAGGCCGGCACGTGGCATGGAGGTTAAGGCGCCAACTCTGTGGTTTGAGTCCTGGACCCAGCAGCTTGAAAATCATGCTGGGCGTGTGTACGTGCGTGCTCAAATCCTGAGAGAAGGGAGGAAAAGGGTTATAGCATGGTCACTCCCCTCCCAGGGGGATGATTTCTCACTTTCTCTCCTTCTTTCTGTCTCTGTCGCTCTCCAGTGAATGCAGGTGCCCTATGGCAAAACTTAAAAAATAAATAGATAGATATATAGATGGATAAAAAGAATCAGACCACACAAATGTTGGAGTACTTGAAATTCTGAGACACATCGATGTGCCTGATAAATACGAAGTATACGCTAGAAGATAAATGAGCACCTTCATCTCCTCTAATGAACTCGTACAGGGTTTGAAAGTTCTACCTGCCTGTTCCCTGGTCCTCACTCTATAATACGCAGAAAGGGGAAAGGTCTTCGATTTGTAATATAACTAAACGTGTAGTATTCCATTGTTCAGAACACACGCATATATTACAGCTGGTCTTCAAAAGCAAAGTGCAGAAAATAAACGAGACCCATGCCCATGCTGTTTCATCCATCTCTCGCCAGAGAAAAAGGACCAGAGGTAACCTCGAACTAAACTTGCACTGAAGCCTTGCTGTTTCCTTCCAACTGCTTAAAATAATGGTACCCATAAATGCCATCGAAAATCTGCCGTTTGTAAGTGGGTACTCTAAGAGGCCCATCGATTACCGAGCTTTCCTTCACTTAGAGTCAGAAGTCAGTCACTGTTTAACACTAAAAGGGGTCCCATGTTAAAAAGAACTTGGGGATGAGCCAGTAGATGGCATGGTGGTTAAGGCACTGGTTTCCCACATGACCAACTGTGGTTCAAGTCCTGGACCTGGTGGCTTAAAAATCATGCTGTGGGGGCCGGCAGGTGGCGTGGCGGTTAAGGCGCTAGAGTCTCACATGGCCAACTGCACCTTCTTACTTTCTCACGTTTTCTCTCTCTCTCTGCAAAAATAAATAAATAATTAAATAAATAAAAAGGAACTTAATATTGAGAGAAAAAGGTAAGTCTAAATTTAGAGTTTAGCTCTTGGGCCAGCAGGTGGCATGGTGATTAAGGTGCTGGACTCCTACATGGCCGACTACACTTTGAGTCCTGGACCTGGCAGCTTGCTTTCCACTTTCTCTCTATCTCTTTCTATCTCTGTCTCTCTCTCATAAATGTAAATGCCCCAAAGCAAATTTAAAATAATAATTAACAAAATTAAATAATTTTTTAAAAAAAGAGTTTAATTCTTTAAGAGAGTAGTAAAAATTCTAACTACATTTTTTAAAGAATTATTTTATTTTATTTTATTATTATTATTATTATTATTTTCCAATTTGATCAGAGAGAGACAGAGAGAGAGAAAGGGAAAGTAAGAAAGCAAGCCACCAGGTCTGGGACTTGAACTGTGATCAGCCATGTGGGAGTCCAGTGCCTTTAACTACCTTGCCACAAATTTCTAACTACATTTTTTTTAAGATCAAGTTATACATTAACTTTTGAATGTCATCATGCTATTTTAAATGTCTTTTCATCTCTTCTCGGATTATAAAAGTTATTTTTATAAGCCTGAAAAACAAGACTATAAAAATCATAATCCTGTTACTGGTATTAGACCATAATGTACATTTTGCCTTTTTCTTTACACACGCATCAAGCACGTATATTTGTTTGTTTTAAAGAAAACTGAAATTACACAATATGTACCACATTGCATTCTATATTCTTTTCCATATTCTTAAATGTTACTCACGAGCGTGACTTCATAATGGTCACAAGTAGAATTAAGTTCTTTTGACAAATTTTAACAGATTTGAGTTTCACATCCAGTTTAAGATTCTAATTAACCTAAAAGGTTATCTGAAATAGAATAGTATTTCAACTCTTTTCTGTCATTTTCTAGAAGGGAATAGGGAGGTTACTATCAGGTAGTCGAGAAAGCAACAATGTATTTTTATGCTTTCCCATGCAAAAAATGTGTCCTGACTTCCCGACAACGCAATATGTGTGCAATGATTCACTATCACAGTTTTACAAAATAAAGTTTACGTGTATATGTGTACGTGCACAGCGAAGATCATTTTTAACAGTGCACCACTAAAACGTTATTTAAGAAAGTAGAAAACTGACGACATAAGACATCTTTTACTTTTCTGTTTCTTGACATGAGAAGCCTGGCCACGCTACGTACACTTTGTGAAGAAACTATACGGCCTGTACTGCTGGGCCGCCAAGTTCCTGGCGGAAGAAATGCAGCACTGTGCCTGCAGGGCGTGGCTCAAGCTGGCGAAGCGACGGCTGTCTCTGGATCCCTGTGATGACGGAGGACCTGCGGGCAGATGGAAGGAAACTGAGTTAGAAGTTCCAGGACCGGAGAAGCACTGCCAGCACCGAATAGCTACTTCTACTGAAAGTAAGTCACTAAAACCAGAAACGTTCACAATCATGTTGGGAGGACAGTCTTTCTTGAAAAAATAAAACAATACTGTTGCTTGATAACAACATAAGTGCCCCTCCTAATTAGAGCAGTCACAGTTCATTTGCTCAACAGATATAGCTGTCTAAAGAAAAGAGCAGATCGGCCACATTAGGGTTTCTGCGCTGCATTATGGCGCCTGCTCTGGGCGAATTGCGCCCTCTGCTGCATGCAGCTGGGCAGTGCACTGAGGAGGGAAGACCTGCAAATGACTGGGTAGAGCAGAGTGCAGAACCGGAGGGGAGAGGACCCTAGGCGAAGGTTTAAGAAACAAGGAGATGACTGTATTCTACAGACTAACCCCAGCAGTACATACTGTACAAGAAAAGGGTAACCACGATTCCCTCCAGGGACGAAAACTGATGCACTTAAAGGTTGGCTATGAGGGACTAGCTTTTCTGTTCTTTTTTGGAAATTTTTTCACCATACGCATATACCACTTAAAACATGTATTTAGGGCCAGTTGCTGGCCTGGTGGTTAAGGTGGCTGGAACCCACATGGCCAGTGGCACAGTCTGAGTCCTGGACTGGTGGCTTGGGAAACATACCGGCTGCATGTGCACATGTGCCCAAAATCCCTAAATGAGGGGGACAGAGGAGGGATTACAGCATGATCAGGTCTCGTGGGAAATGCTTCCTCACGTTCCTTCTTTCTCTCCTGCAACCACACATGCACCCTCTATAGAAAAACAATTTTTTGAGAGACTTTTGCTACAGAGAGACAGAAAGCAGGAAATCACCCCCCAGGGGTGATGACCTCACCTCACCTCAATCTTTTCTCCTTCATTCTCCTCCTAGGATTTTGGGCACACACACACACAAGTGCCCGGTGTGAGTTTGAAGCCATAGGGTCTAACACTAGAAATTCAGTCAACCATGTGGGAGTCTAGCACCTTACCCACTATGCCACCTGCTGGCACCCCGCTGGAAAAATGTTTTAAACAGCATATCTTAGAGGTAGCATTTTGACCAACCCCATGGAGGGTGGTGTCCACTGAGGAAGAAGGCAGAGGTGAGAGGAACTGGTGGGTGATGGGAAACAGGAATACGACTAACAAAACAGCGCCCCGACCCTTGACCTCTGCAGTCAGCAGAGAAGCTTGCGACTAGAAGCCAAGTGATGACGGGTGGAAACAGCCCTGGATAGAAAACAGAAACCACAGATGGAGACAGCTATCTTCAAGTCTATGTGAAATTACAAGGAAGACGGAAAGAGCCGCTTCATTGCCGCAGAGGATCACACACCAGAAATGATCTTAAGTGGGAAAAAGAAAAACCGTGGTTAAGCACAAAGGTTAAAATGCAGGCCCTGCACGTGCGGCTGGCGGCTGACACTGCTACTCAGCAAGCTGAGGCCGTGCGGGGAGCAGAGGCTGATTCCTGACACGCCCTGCGAGCTGGGCACCATGGCACGCAGCTGTAGTCCCACCTACGGGAGGCTAAGGCAGAAGGACTGCATCATAGCAAGACCATGTCTAAAGAGACCGGGGTGTCGGAAAAGTCAGGGTGCGTTCTTACACAGAAAAATACATCCTGACTTTTCGGACAACCCAACGTATTACAGATTTGAAAATGGGAAAAAGTGACATGAAATGGTTACAGTAGCTACCAAAATACCTCCACTGCAGGGTGCAGCCGCAGAGCTGTGAGGAGGAACTTTATTATTATTATTATTATTATTTTCCAATTTGATCAGAGAGAGACAGAGAGAGAGAAAGGGAAAGTAAGAAAGCAAGCCACCAGGTCTGGGACTTGAACTGTGATCAGCCATGTGGGAGTCCAGTGCCTTTAACTACCTTGCCACAAATTTCTAACTACATTTTTTTTAAGATCAAGTTATACATTAACTTTTGAATGTCATCATGCTATTTTAAATGTCTTTTCATCTCTTCTCGGATTATAAAAGTTATTTTTATAAGCCTGAAAAACAAGACTATAAAAATCATAATCCTGTTACTGGTATTAGACCATAATGTACATTTTGCCTTTTTCTTTACACACGCATCAAGCACGTATATTTGTTTGTTTTAAAGAAAACTGAAATTACACAATATGTACCACATTGCATTCTATATTCTTTTCCATATTCTTAAATGTTACTCACGAGCGTGACTTCATAATGGTCACAAGTAGAATTAAGTTCTTTTGACAAATTTTAACAGATTTGAGTTTCACATCCAGTTTAAGATTCTAATTAACCTAAAAGGTTATCTGAAATAGAATAGTATTTCAACTCTTTTCTGTCATTTTCTAGAAGGGAATAGGGAGGTTACTATCAGGTAGTCGAGAAAGCAACAATGTATTTTTATGCTTTCCCATGCAAAAAATGTGTCCTGACTTCCCGACAACGCAATATGTGTGCAATGATTCACTATCACAGTTTTACAAAATAAAGTTTACGTGTATATGTGTACGTGCACAGCGAAGATCATTTTTAACAGTGCACCACTAAAACGTTATTTAAGAAAGTAGAAAACTGACGACATAAGACATCTTTTACTTTTCTGTTTCTTGACATGAGAAGCCTGGCCACGCTACGTACACTTTGTGAAGAAACTATACGGCCTGTACTGCTGGGCCGCCAAGTTCCTGGCGGAAGAAATGCAGCACTGTGCCTGCAGGGCGTGGCTCAAGCTGGCGAAGCGACGGCTGTCTCTGGATCCCTGTGATGACGGAGGACCTGCGGGCAGATGGAAGGAAACTGAGTTAGAAGTTCCAGGACCGGAGAAGCACTGCCAGCACCGAATAGCTACTTCTACTGAAAGTAAGTCACTAAAACCAGAAACGTTCACAATCATGTTGGGAGGACAGTCTTTCTTGAAAAAATAAAACAATACTGTTGCTTGATAACAACATAAGTGCCCCTCCTAATTAGAGCAGTCACAGTTCATTTGCTCAACAGATATAGCTGTCTAAAGAAAAGAGCAGATCGGCCACATTAGGGTTTCTGCCCTGCATTATGGCGCCTGCTCTGGGCGAATTGCGCCCTCTGCTGCATGCAGCTGGGCAGTGCACTGAGGAGGGAAGACCTGCAAATGACTGGGTAGAGCAGAGTGCAGAACCGGAGGGGAGAGGACCCTAGGCGAAGGTTTAAGAAACAAGGAGATGACTGTATTCTACAGTGGCACAGTCTGAGTCCTGGACTGGTGGCTTGGGAAACATACCGGCTGCATGTGCACATGTGCCCAAAATCCCTAAATGAGGGGGACAGAGGAGGGATTACAGCATGATCAGGTCTCGTGGGAAATGCTTCCTCACGTTCCTTCTTTCTCTCCTGCAACCACACATGCACCCTCTATAGAAAAACAATTTTTTGAGAGACTTTTGCTACAGAGAGACAGAAAGCAGGAAATCACCCCCCAGGGGTGATGACCTCACCTCACCTCAATCTTTTCTCCTTCATTCTCCTCCTAGGATTTTGGGCACACACACACACAAGTGCCCGGTGTGAGTTTGAAGCCATAGGGTCTAACACTAGAAATTCAGTCAACCATGTGGGAGTCTAGCACCTTACCCACTATGCCACCTGCTGGCACCCCGCTGGAAAAATGTTTTAAACAGCATATCTTAGAGGTAGCATTTTGACCAACCCCATGGAGGGTGGTGTCCACTGAGGAAGAAGGCAGAGGTGAGAGGAACTGGTGGGTGATGGGAAACAGGAATACGACTAACAAAACAGCGCCCCGACCCTTGACCTCTGCAGTCAGCAGAGAAGCTTGCGACTAGAAGCCAAGTGATGACGGGTGGAAACAGCCCTGGATAGAAAACAGAAACCACAGATGGAGACAGCTATCTTCAAGTCTATGTGAAATTACAAGGAAGACGGAAAGAGCCGCTTCATTGCCGCAGAGGATCACACACCAGAAATGATCTTAAGTGGGAAAAAGAAAAACCGTGGTTAAGCACAAAGGTTAAAATGCAGGCCCTGCACGTGCGGCTGGCGGCTGACACTGCTACTCAGCAAGCTGAGGCCGTGCGGGGAGCAGAGGCTGATTCCTGACACGCCCTGCGAGCTGGGCACCATGGCACGCAGCTGTAGTCCCACCTACGGGAGGCTAAGGCAGAAGGACTGCATCATAGCAAGACCATGTCTAAAGAGACCGGGGTGTCGGAAAAGTCAGGGTGCGTTCTTACACAGAAAAATACATCCTGACTTTTCGGACAACCCAACGTATTACAGATTTGAAAATGGGAAAAAGTGACATGAAATGGTTACAGTAGCTACCAAAATACCTCCACTGCAGGGTGCAGCCGCAGAGCTGTGAGCAGGAACCACGGCACGCGGCTGGGCCACACAGCGGGCGGCTCGGGTCCCAGGACTAACTGAACACGCCCAGCACAGCGGCACGCAGCGGTGATCCACGGTAACTGGGAGGCTGGGGCACAGGGCAGCGATGGCGGGCTCATCAGAAATGCCTCTTGTTCTCTCCCTCCTCCTCCCACTCCCTCCCTCTCAGCGCTCTTCCTCACTTGATCTCTCCAGGGCTGTCCCCTCAGCCAAGAGTGCCCCTCTCCGGCCTTCCTCACAGAAGCCTCTCCGGGCCCACACCAGTGAAGCAGGGAGTAAGTGGTTTATGAATGAATGAAGCCACCAGCCAAGAAATGAGCAGGCCATAAAGGGAAGGGGCCAGGTCTGCCTGACCCGCTGCGGGGCCTCTCATCCAAGGTGCGTGGGCATCTCACAGACACAGCAAACAAGGAAAGGGAGTGTGACCAGAGTCAAGCCCAACCCTCAAGAGGGCCATAAAGACACGATGAGCCTTCAATTCTGCCTTTTCCATGTAGAAAAGCAAAGATTTAACGGACCACAGGCAAAAGGGCTCAGTGAGGTTTGACCTCCTTACCTCCTGACAGCGACCGAGGAGACGCTACTCCAGGGAAAGGCCTGGCTACGTCCGAGGGGGCGGCACGGTATCCAGAAGGCCTGTCCCAGCCTTGCTCTGACTGGCTGTGTGCTCTTGAACAAGTCCCTTAGCTGCTTAGACACTCCTGCATCGTCTGGACTACGGGGATGAGAGCTTCCTCAGCAATACTGCGTGAGGACTAAGACAGCAGGTTTCACGCCCGTCATGCAGTCGTAACTCAGTAAATGCTAGCTACTATTTCTTTTTCATTTTATTCATTTTTTTTTTTTTGAGAGGTTTCTGCAATTGCATGTGTAATTGCCAGAGAGACCAAGAGTGAAAAATTACCCTCTAAGGACATGGCCATGTCGCAATCCCTTCTCCTCTATTCTCCTCTCAGGATCTTGGGCACGCACATACATGCACCTAGTGTGAGTTTCAAGCCACCGGGCTGGGACTCCAACGGCTGTCGGCCATGTGGGAGTCCAGCACCTTAACCACTCTGCCACCTGCTTGCCCCACAATCATAAAAATTTTTTTTAAATACTCTTCATTCTCTAGGAAGGAAGGAAGCCAACTCTTGCTGCTTCTGGTCAGGTAAGTCTTTTAAAAAGGCCAGACATATTTCCGCTATAAATAACATGCTTTGGAGCCAGTTCTGGAACTGGGTCCTACACGGCTAACCACAGTTCAAGTCCTGGCCTCAGCATCTTGAAGAGCATTCTGGGTGGAGGTGTGTGTGTGCCCCAAATCCAGATAGGATGGGGAAGTGGAGAAGGGATTGTGGTATGACCATGTTCCATTGGGGGTGGCTTCTCCCTCTTCCTTTGTTTCAGTCTCTCTCCGGCAATTAAAAAAGAGAAAGAGAATGTGCCTTGCTGGTCTACATTTTTAAAACACCGCAGAAAATGTTCCAACATGAAATCTCCTGAGTGGAGGTGGTTAAATACGTGAGCTCACCGATGCTGAGAGCAGTCTTCAATGCCAAAATGGGAGCTGCCGGAATGGTGTTTAGGGAAAGCTGCCTGGACCATAAATGACCTGCAAATTAAAAAAAGTGGATTTAAAGAGACATTTCTACATGAAAAAGGACAGTGACACCCAGATAGAATTTAATATCTGTATTCATGAAAGAACCAAAACACAAGAATATGAGTAGGCCGCACGCCGAGCAGGTGACACCGCAGTTCCCCCTCTCCCTTCCCCCTCACACCCAGCCAGTCAGCAAGCCCTGCACTGCCCCGCCTGACGGCCTCACTGCCCCCTCCTCGGTCAGGCCTCATCCTCGGTCATCACAGGGTGACAGCACTCTCCTGACCAGTGTCCCGTTTCCAAGCCCTCCCCCTCCAGTTCCCTGCCTCTCTACGGTAACAGGTCCAGTCACCTCACAGTCCTGACGGACCATTCTCTGGCTCTCTACTGCCCGCAAGTCAAAGACGAAACTCCTAAGGGCAATCACGGGGCCACAGCAGCTGCAGGCCCCACTTCCCTCCCCTCCACCCTCCGTCTGGTCAGACCAGACTCTCGTCAGTGTTGAATCCAGCCTGCTCCCGCACACGGCTGTACCTCCGCCAGCTCTCCCGCTGTCTCACAAACCGTCTCATGGTGTGATTTCCCAAGTCGCTGGATCTAGGACTTGAACCATCGCTATGTGGAGGGCCAGCGCCCTAACCACCATGCCGCCTGCTGACACCCAGGCAAGTGATTTGGGACAAGGGTGCCAAGACCACGCAGGGGGGAAAGAACAATGTTTTCAACGAGCAGCGCTGAGACAACTGGACCCCAACACGTAAAGGAATGCAAGTGCACCCCGCCTCATACCATGTAAAAACTAACGCAAAATGGACCATGGATCTAACTGTGAAAGCTACAGCTCTAAACTGAGACCTTGGATTTGGCAAAGACTTCTTAGACATGACAGTAAAAGCACAAGTGACAAAATAAGTAAGTAAAAAAGGATAAATCAGACTTCATCGAAGTTTTTTTTGTTTGTTTGTTTGTTTTTTTGAGAGAGAGAGATTTTTGCTATAGGGCATGTGTGCTTGCTGGAGAGACAGAGAGATGGAAAAGAAAATCACCCCTGGGGAAGAGTCTCACTGCAATCCCTTCTCCTCCATTCTCTCTTTGGGCTCTTGGGTATGCATGCACATGCACCTGGTGTGAGTTTTAAGCCGCCAGATCCAGGACTCAAACTGCAGAGAACTGGGAGTACTCCCGGGAGTACAGTGAGGAAACCGCTGTGCCATCTGCTGGTTCCAACCTCACTGAAATTTCAAACTGTGTGCGTCAAAGAGCACTAACGACAAAATGAAGACAACACACCAAACGAGACCAAAGTTTTGCAAATTATTCTCATAAGGGACTCTCTTTTCCAGAAAGCACTGAGTATTGCAACTTAATAATAAAGAGAACCCAATTTGGTACCAGCAGACGGCCTAGCAGTTATGTTCCTGTATTCCCACACGTTCGAGTCCTGGGTCCCAGTGGCTTGAAACTCATGCCAGCACATGTGCGTGCATGGACAAGATCCCAGGAGGAGAATGGAGAAGGGATTTCAGTGTGGCCATCTCCCCGGAGGGTGATTTCTCGCTCTCCCTCTCGCTCTGTCTCTCTCTCTCTCTCACCAGTGAGCGCATATACCTAAGACAAAAACCTCTTTAAAAGAGAGAGAAAGAAAACCCAATTTAAAAAGATTTGACTAGACATTTCTCCAGCCAATAAGCACATGAGAATCTGCCCATTACCCATTGGGGAAATGCAAATCGAAACCATGAACTTATACTTCGCATCTACTCGGACAGCTGTGAGCAGGACAGATCACAACAAGGCTGAGAAGGATGTAGAGCGATCAAATCCTCAGCACTGCCAGGGGAATGCGGCTACTTACTGACTGGCCATTCTTCAGAAAGTTATTATTTGATACAATCCCATTCCCAGATAGATTCCATCCCCAGCAACTCCATTCCCAGGAATATTTTCCAGCAGAAACACATTGTGCATGAATGTCTATGACAACATCAGGCGCACCAGGCAACAGACAGAAACAACCCAGTGTTCATCACCTGATGGATGGATAAACAATTGTGGTCAAGGAACTCATTCGCCCGTAAGGATGAGGTGCTGACGGGGGCTTCAAGGGGGAGCCTCTTGCAGTGAATGCTAAGTGAAAGAACAGGCAAGCTGGATGCAGAAATGGCAGTGAAGGCATGGATTCCACCTGTCTGACTGCACAGTTGGAGTCCCAGACCCGCGGCCTGAGAAACACACATGGTGCAAGCACACGTGTGCCCTGAATCCCAAAAGGTGAAAGAGATGGAGAAGGGACTGCCACATGACCACTCCCTAGGGGGTGCGTGCTTGCATGCTTGCTTGCGCTTTTTTTTTGAGAGTTTTTTTGCTATAGGGTGCCTGCGCTCGCCAGAAAGACAGAGAGAGAGAGAGATAGAAA
>NW_006204133.1:21100-22556 GCF_000334495.1 Tupaia belangeri chinensis
CCGCAGTCGACTACATGGGGGTCCAGCAACTTAGCCATTATGCCAACTGCTGGTCCCCCTAGGGGGTGCTTTCTCAGTTTCCCTCTCTGTCTCTCTTCCAGGCAAGAGCAAGGGCTTACAACAACAAAAAAAGGTAGTTAAGAATTGCCTAGGGCCGAGGGCCATTGGGAGGCAAGGGTGTGGTAGCTGTCAGGCACAAATTTTCTTTTTGGAGTGAAATTCTAAAATTGATTGTGTAGGGACCAGCAGTTAGCATAATGGCTATGAGGCTGGACTCCCACGTAGTCGACCACGGTTCGCTTCCAGGACCCAGTGGCGTGTGTGCCCAAGATCCCAAGAGGAGAATGGAGGAGAAGGGATTGTGGCATGGCCATCCCCCCTGGGGGGTGGTTTCTTGCTTTCTTTTCTTTCTGTCTCGCTCTGTCCTTCTGGCGAGCGCTCGTGCCCTATAGCAAAACCCTCTAAAAAAAAAAAATTGATTGTGGGGCCAGCCAGTGGAGTGAGTGGTGGTTGGGGCAGGTGGATCCCACACAGCTGGCTGCTGGGGAACTCAACATGCTGGACAGCTGTGCGTGCCCAACATCCAGAGAGGAGAATGGAGGGCCTGTGGCCTGATCATCCCCCTGGGGCGATGCTTTCTCTCTCTCCTGCACTCCCTCTCCCAGCAAACACAGGAGATGGTCACAACACCAGCAAAAGGTAAGTATGTTCGGATCGGTTTTCAGCCAGAATATTTTGAGTCATGTTCTGCAGCAAAATGAATCAGGTTTTTAGGGGGGTGGGGTCCTTGGATCTCGGAATTACAGAAGTCGGATTGTGGATTTAGAGTAAAACAGAGCAGAAAGGGAAGGCGAATCAATGGCGACACGGTTCCTACAGTGGACATTACGCCAGGACAGCAGACTGGCCTTAACCGGCACACAAGCAACAAAGCGGGGTCGGGGGAGGACAGCAGCAGCAAGAGCACTGACACTCGAACCGCTCGTATTTCCAGTAGCACAGATCAGCGCGAGACCCACAATGACAGACGCTTCCCTTTGGAGTTCGCTGGCGGTCTTCTGCCTTATCTCCGAGTGGGTTCCCAGTTCCCGCTCCTGTCCGCCCAGCACACACCAGCGCTTTAGAGACATGGAAAGAAGCTAAATGAACGGCGCCCCGTTCACCCTTCCTTTGCAGACCAGAGCCCAGAGAGGGAGACAACGCATCCAAGGTCACACAGCATGCCCCGGCGGGCTGAGAGCCCGGCAAGGAGCCTGGGGTTGCGGCTTTCCTCTTCACTAAGCCAGGCGACTGCAGGTCCCCGGCACACCCTCCCTGCTCCAGCCCGGCTGACAAGCCCCGCTCCGGACGTCCCCGCTCACCCGCCGACCGGCTGCACAGTGCAGGCAAGCAGCCTGCAGCGCGTACCGCCGCCGCCATGCTGCAGCGCAGGCAGCGAACCGGCTCCCCCCCAGGG
>NW_006204133.1:23096-23954 GCF_000334495.1 Tupaia belangeri chinensis
ATTGGTGGTTGGGGCAGGTGGATCCCACACAGCTGGCTGCTGGGGAACTCAACATGCTGGACAGCTGTGCGTGCCCAACATCCAGAGAGGAGAATGGAGGGCCTGTGGCCTGATCATCCCCCTGGGGCGATGCTTTCTCTCTCTCCTGCACTCCCTCTCCCAGCAAACACAGGAGATGGTCACAACACCAGCAAAAGGTAAGTATGTTCGGATCGGTTTTCAGCCAGAATATTTTGAGTCATGTTCTGCAGCAAAATGAATCAGGTTTTTAGGGGGGTGGGGTCCTTGGATCTCGGAATTACAGAAGTCGGATTGTGGATTTAGAGTAAAACAGAGCAGAAAGGGAAGGCGAATCAATGGCGACACGGTTCCTACAGTGGACATTACGCCAGGACAGCAGACTGGCCTTAACCGGCACACAAGCAACAAAGCGGGGTCGGGGGAGGACAGCAGCAGCAAGAGCACTGACACTCGAACCGCTCGTATTCCCAGTAGCACAGATCAGCGCGAGACCCACAATGACAGACGCCGCTCTCACCTTTGGAGTGTTCGCTGGCGGTCTTCTGCCTTATCTCCGAGTGGGTTCCCAGTTCCCGCTCCTGTCCGCCCAGCACACACCAGCGCTTTAGAGACATGGAAAGAAGCTAAATGAACGGCGCCCCGTTCACCCTTCCTTTGCAGACCAGAGCCCAGAGAGGGAGACAACGCATCCAAGGTCACACAGCATGCCCCGGCGGGCTGAGAGCCCGGCAAGGAGCCTGGGGTTGCGGCTTTCCTCTTCACTAAGCCAGGGGACTGCAGGTCCCCGGCACACCCTCCCTGCTCCAGCCCGGCTGACAAGCCCCGCCCCCGACGTCA
>NW_006204133.1:23970-39883 GCF_000334495.1 Tupaia belangeri chinensis
ACGGCAGACAGGCTGCCGGCGCGTCCCCCGGCCGCCATGCTGCAGCGCAGGCAGCGAACCGGCTCCCGTCCAGGGCCGTATTCTCCACCGCCTACCGCGACCCCCCCTCGTGAAACGGGGGGCCCTCTTTCGCGGCCCTTTCTCGCGGCGAACTCCTCGGGCCCGAGAGCCACGCGGCAGAGCAGACCCGGAGGAGATGGGGGTTGTCTGCTCAGGCTACAGAGAAGGCGGAGTCGGGCGCAGCCGCGGACAGCCCCGTGGGGTCCTGGCGTCAGGACCCAACGGGAGGCTGGGCTGGCGTGGGCGGGGCTTGGACCAGCGTGGGCGGGGCTTGGACTGACTCTCTGGCGTGGGCGAGGCTAGCCCACGTTGTTCCCGCCCCAGAGAAAGCGGGACTCGCCAGAGGAGCGGACCGTCGCCTTCCCATCCCGAAAATTCCTGGGCAGCGGCCCTCGAGCTGAGCCCGGCTGCCGCTGCGAGCTCTTATGAGTGCAGGGGAGGTCCAAGAGTGAACGATACAGACGAGGAGTGTTCACACCCAATTTCAGTAAAGTGCTGAAGGTTTGATTTATTTTTAAATTTGCTCTAGGCCCTCTGTGCCTGTTCATTCTGGTTCTACCAGTTGGTCGCACACACGATTTTACTTAACTGAGGCTTGGCTTCAGACCATCTGCTCCTGCCAGAAAAACCCACAGATGAACCACGTAGGACACAGAAGAAAGACAGATTTGTCTTGTAAGAGCGTGGGAATCCTGCTCAGACAGGCCTGCCATTTTTTTCTTTGTTGGTCAGAGGGCCATTGCACCTGGCAGAGAAGGACAGGAAAGGGAGCAAGAGAAAGCACCCACCTCTGGGGCATCGTCACACCATAATTCCTTCTCCGTCCCTCCATCTCGTCGGGATTTTGAACTAGTGCACACACCCTGTAGCCTTTCAAGCCTCGGGGCCAGGACTGAAACTGCACATCCTGCCATGTGGCATCTGGCAATCCTAACTACTAGGCCAGAGAGCCAGCCCAGGCCTCCAAGTTTTAAATTTAGTATAAACTGTTTCAAGCATACAAAAAATTAAAATAGTGACAAGTTACAGTCATATATTATGAAGACCATTAAAATTTACTTCTTCCATCCTCTTTCTCTTCTTTGGTACAATAGAAAACCCATTTTGCTCCAGTTTTATGAGGCATCCCATTTCTTTCCTTTTTTGGGGGGGGCAGAATTATTTATTTTATTTTTAAATTTACTATTATTTTTAATTTGGCCAGAGAGAGTCAGAAATAGAGAGGGGGAAAGCTAGAAAGCCAGCCCCAAGTCCAAGCCTTAAACCAGTTAACCATATGGGAGTCCAGTGCCTTAACTGGCATGCCACCTGCTGACCCTGATGCAGCCCATTTCAGTAGACCTTTTACATCTCAAATTGGCTCAATGAAAAGAATAGAAACGGACTACACTCACTTGTCAAGCCAGCTGCTTCAAGCTGATTGGGAACTTGGTAAGGCCAGTTAGTTGCACAAGCAGGGGCCTGTCGCCATACTTCATTTACTGTGGAGGGAGTTCCCAGGTCAGAAACATGCTGTGTGGGATACCAGAACCATTAAAAAAATAAAAAGCATTCTGTAAATCCAGAGAGTTGTTTGGGCAGAAGCTTTGTGGACAGGAACAGCGATCCTGTATCCAAGGTGTGTGTTCTGGCAAGGACAAAGGGCTGTGTCTTCCGTGGCAGAACCGGCCCAGTGTACCCTACGACCATGCCTACGACCAGGTAGCTGACTAAGCCCTCCTGCGTGGTGGCCCGTATCTGTGTTGGTGTCTGCTGTTGGAATATGGACACTGGATGTCACCAGATTGGCCCAGGAAAGTGAAAGTTGATGTTGAGTTCATAATCTCCATCTCTTAAGACTATATTCGTGAGTCCGCTTGGCCGGGGACGGAAGATGACTACCAGCCACAGAATGGATCTCTACTGCTTTAGAACCTCCCTCATGCGGGTCACCCTTTGGTCAGCGTTCATACGGGACATGATTATCTTCACATTCTACGCCCAGTCACTAAAGTCTGTCTATATACCTCTTCTCTAGACTTGTCTGTCACAAATTTTCTCATTATGTTCCTTTTGAGTACTTGCCATCCAGCCACAGTCCATGAAAAAGCACAGACCTGGGGCCAGCAGGTGGCATCGTGGTTAGGGCACTGAACATTGTCCGCATGGTTCCAGTCCTGGACCTGGTGGCTTGCTTTCTCACTGTCCCTCTCTGTTTCTCTCTAGTGGCTACAGAAAAAATTTAAAATAGTGATAATAAAGGACTAGCAGCCAGCATAATGGCCATGTCATTGAACTCCTATGTAGATGACCTCAGTTTGAGTCCTGGACCTGGTGGCTTAAACTCACACCGGGCATGTGTGCGTGTGTGCCCAAGATCCCGAGAGGAGAATGGAGGAGAAGGGATTGCAGCATGGCCATGCCCCCAGGAAGTGATTTCTTGCTTTCTGTCTCTCTGTCTCTCTCTGTCTTTCTGGTGAGCACATGTGCCCTATAGAAAAAAACCTCTCCAAATAATAATAATAATAATAATAATAATAATAATAAAATAAATAATTCTTTTGAGAAAAAAGAAAAAGTGTAGACCTGTACTTCTGCCAGGCAGCATGAAGACTCAGATGCACTGCTCTAAGTGCTTCCCACTGGGAGGGTTTCCCTTCACCGCTGTCTGGGATTCTGGTACTGTGTGAGGGGCTGTCTGCATATTAGGCAGAGCCCTGCGTAAACCAAGCTCGAGAGTTTTCTCCAACAACTGCTTGTCGGCAGCCCCATGAATCTGTGTAGGAGTTGAAAGAAAGAACATACTGGAGGAGGAGTAGGGCACAGGCACGGGGAGGCCACACAATTACAAGGCCTTTAAGACCTACTCGAGTCCAGTTTTGTACATACTACTTCCATTGGATGACCAAGTGTTACACCATCGACGTTGTGGCTTGAAGGCTCAGATACCAGCCGGTTCTGTTACTGGGGCAGAGTGATGGGCAGCTCAGGTCCCGTGATAACTTGCTGACTTGGTTAAGTATTCGGGCTCTACTGAGGTCTGAAGCAAGTTTGTTAACTGGTTAGGTTTGTTTCTAACATTTTTTTAAACATGTATTTATTTATTTATTATCGTTATTTTTCAATTTGACCAGAGAGAAACACACACAGAGAGAGAAAGAAAGCCACCAAATCTGGGACTCAAACTGTGATTTATTTATTTATTATCGTTATTTTTTCAATTTGACCAGAGAGAAACACACACAGAGAGAGAAAGAAAGCAACCAAATCTGCGACTCAAACTGTGATCAGCCATGTGGGAGCCCAGCTCCTTTAACCACCACACCCCCTGCCGGCACCTTGGCTTTGAAATAGTTATAGGCTCATAAAAAGTTGCAAATATAGTACAGAGGGGTCCCAGACATGTTCCAGGAGTCTGTGACAGGGTGGCACCTGGCCATGCCCGAAATACCATGTGATTTGAGGGTTGGAGCTTTTGGCCAGGTGCTGTCAGCCCCACCTGTAGGCCAGGGACGGGGACTAGTGGTTACCTAATGGTCACATCCTACATGAACACAGCACAATGTCAACACCAGGAAGTTGACACAAACTACAAAATGAGGTCAGGCTTGATCATCCAGGACTCTACCTTGGGAAATTGCTGACTCATTGTTTATGTGGACAGAGTCCTAGTCCAGTGGTGAAAAATAAAGACTGTAAGAGACCTGTCACTACCTCCGGCAGAAGCTGTTAATCCCACCGCCTCTCCCCTAGGTGGCATGCAGGGCTGCCTCAACTCGTCTGCACAGGTAGTGGTGGGCAGTGGCACTGCCCTAGATTGAGCCATGGTGGCATCTGGGCCATTGCCCTCACCGCGTCACGATCGTAGAACTTCAGCGGCTCTCAGGTTCCAGCTTCACGGCTGGAGGAATGCAGCCGCCCTGCTCCATTCTCTCCCTGCAGAGGGACTGAGAGTTTCCTGTGACCTTTGTTGCACATAGTTTTTATTCACCTTGTTTCACTGCATGTTGGCAATCTCTTTCTTTTATTATTTTTGTCAGCAGCGGGGCGTGGGTCAGGCATGGTGCGGTGGTTAAGGCGGCTGGAGTCCGTATGGCCGACTGTGCTATTCAAGTCCTGGACTCGGAGGCCAGACACATGAGTGTGCCTGCCTAGAATCCCAAGAGGAGAATGGAGAACAGACTGGGGCTTGTCCATCCCCTTGAGGGGTGCCTTCCCTCTCTCTCTCTCTCTCTCTCTCTCTCTCTCCCTCCAGCAAGCACTTGCACCCTATAGCAATTTTTTAAAAAATTACCAGAGGGTATGCACACTCATCAGAGAGAGACAGGGAGGCAGAGAGGAGAGAGCACCCCCCCATGGGTGTGGTCGTGCCACAATCTCATAGCTGTTTCTCCATCCTGTCGAGATTGGAGGCATGCACACGGAGCATGTTTCTCAGTCACCAGGACTGGGCTTCATGCTGTGGTCAGCCCTGTGGGATCTGGCTTCCTTAACCACTAAGCTACAGGGCAGGCCCAGGAGGGCCTTTATTATTCGTGGGGAGCCCCTTGGACCACAGCTGATTGTTTACACCGATAAATGACTCCTGGTTGGCCTCTAGGGAGAGTATGCTGATGAGATGGCAGGATGGCACCTGGCCACGCCAGAAATACTGTGTGATTGGAGGGTTGGAGCGTTTGGCTGTGTGCTGTCAGCCCCACCTGTAGGCCAGGGACGGGGGACTAGTGGTCAGTGATTTAATCAGTCATGCCTACGTAACGAAACCCTAATTAAAACTCCAGATGCCACACTTCAGGCAGTGTCCTTTGCTGACAGCCCTCAGTGTGTTGTCGTCCATCCAAGCGCCGGTGGGTGACGTGTTCCTGGCGAGGACAGAAGTATTACATTTCTGGACCCTTTCTACCTTGTCCTATGTGTCTCTTCCTTAGACTGGTTCTGAGTTCTGATTTATATCTTTTTGCTATAAAGTTGTCTCCATATAAATATAGTATTTTCCTGAATTCTGAAAGTCGTGCTAGTGAGTTATCCAACTTGCAGGGGTAGAGGGAATCCCTGAATTTATAATCATCCGATCAGAAGTGAAGGTGGCCTGGGGACTGAAGGAAGGGCAGTCCCGTGGGCTTATGTCCTTCCCCTGTGAGTTTAGCCCTGCTCTGGGTAGCTGGTACCAGAAGGCATTACAGTGTTACGAAATAAAATAGTGCTGAATTTCTGTGTACACACACACACACACACACACACACACACTAAGCCCTTCCAGAGATGAATCAATACAATCTATACTTGAATTTGATTTTTTAAGAATTATCTAATTTTAGGGACCACCAATTAGCGTAATGGCTATGTCGCTGGACTCCCGTGTAGTCAACCACGGTTTGTGTCCTGGACCTGGTGGCTTAAACTCACGCCGGGCGCGTGTGCGTGCATGCCCAAGATCCCAAGAGGAGAATGGAGGAGAAGGGATTGCAGCGTGGCCATCCCCTCAGGGGTGATTTCTCGCTTTCTGTCTCTTTGTCTCTCTGTCTTTCTGGTGAGCTCATGCACCCTATAGTAAAAACCTCTCCAAAAAAAGAAAATAAAAGAATTTTCTAATCTTATATACTATCATTATTTTCATTTGCTACAGGGCACACATGCTCGCCAGAAAGAGACAGAGATACAGAGGGAAAGTGAGAAAGCAAGCCTCCAGGTCTGGGACTCGAACCACAGCTGGCCATGTGGGAGTCCATCTGCCGACCCCTACTCTCCATTTTTAAACATGTGGACAAACAGGTGTTTTTGGTTGCAAATGAATGGTGTGATTTCGCTTCAGGTTCAAGAGAATGCATCACAGATCTGGAGCCTCTGCACAGCGTTGGGGCTGACTACGTGGGGTTCGGGGAGGTGGGGAAGGCATTCCCACAGCTGACAGGTGGCAGAGGTGAGAGCTGGGGACCACAGGGGCAAGTGAGCTCTTAATAGTTTGCAGCAGAGGCTCTTGTCAGGGGCAGCAGGAGACTGGAGTAGACTGAGGAGGGTATTAGGTGCCAAACTAGGCGGGGGACTTACCTGTGGGCTCTGGGGCCAGTGGGTTTACGTTGCTGAGGATGGCTGATGTGGCAGGGAGACCAAGAGAGGGACAGATGGAGGGCAGAGAGCCGTTACAAAGTTGTGGCAGGTGTGCAGGGACAAGGGCGGTGTGGGTGTTAGAAAAGGACACTGTGAAGGAGGGAGAGGAGCAAACTAAGCTATTACTGATGTGAGAGAGCTGCGCGTCTGCTCCTGGGATGCGGGCCTCTGGGAAGACACTCCTGTGTGATTCTTAGGCCCCCAGACTGGCAGCCGGTCTCAGCTGTCCGGGTGCCTTCTGACCACGATGCCTCCTGCACATCCTGCCCACCTCCTCCTTGTGCTGTGGCCAGCCTCTTGAACCAGAGATCCAGCCTGTCTGCACGAACTGCTTTAAGCTGGTTCCCAGGATTCTGCACTCAGCTTCCTCATCTGGACTTCCATTTTTTTAAAAAAGAGGGATTTGCTATAGGGCACATGTGTTCACCAGAGAGACAGAGACAGAAAGTGAGAGCTTACCACCCAGAAGGATGGCCATGCTGCAATCCCTTCTCCATTTTCCTCTTAGGATCTTGGGCACGCACACACATGCTCCCAGCATGAGTTTTAAGTGGCTGGATCCGAGACTTGAACCACGGTCAACTACATGGGAGTCTAGTGACATAGCCATTATGCCATCCGGTGGTCTGCTCATCTGGACTTCCAGTGCCAAAGGACTGTCCTGGTACAAGCTGATCCTTATTAGACAAGACTCCTCAGGTCCCTACCAGCTCCTGGGCTTGGGTTTGCCACCTAAGTTGCAGAGCCAGCATGGTATGAATTTAAAAGAAGAGCCTGAGACTGGCAGGTGGTGTGGTAGTTTAGGGACTGGACTCACACCTGACTGACCACAGTTCAAGTCCCAGACTTGGAGGCTTGCTTTCTCACTTTCCATCTTTTTCTCATCAAATTAAATAATAATAATAATAATAATGTTTTTAAAGAGCTTGACAAGGTTCTGAGACCCACTGAATTTAAGAGACAATTAAAAAATGATACTATAGGGACCAGCAGTTGGCATAATGGCTATGTTGCTGGACTCCTAGGTAGTCAACCATAGTTCAAGTCCCAGACCTGGTGGCTTAAACTCATGCTGGGCACGTGTGCATGCATGCCCAAGATCCTAAGAGGAGAATGGAGGAGAAGGGATTACAGTGTGACCATCCTCCCTGGGTGGTGATTCCTCGCTTTCTGTCTCTCTGTCTCTCTCTGTCTTTCTGACAAGCACACATGCCCTATAACAAAAACCTCTCAAAAAAAAAAAAAATGATACTATAAGGGCCGGCGGGGGGCGTGGTGGTTAAGGGCGCTGGACTCCTGCATGACCAACCAAGGTCTGAGTCTGGGACCTGACAGCTTAGTTTCTCACTTTCTCCCTCTCTCTCTCACTGTCCCTCTCTGGTGAAATTTAAATTAATTAATTCATTAAAATAAAATAATTGTTTTAAAAAAGATACTATAACAGGAAAAATATTTTAACTCTGATGTCTTGCTACACTTTCCTCTTTCTTATCTTCTTTATTTCTTTTTCTTACACATTGAAGGTTAACTGGTGCTTGTAGCTTTTGTAACTAATGTAATCTGTAATGTAATCTATTGTAACAAATGAGGTCATAAATAAGCCTGTTTGCTTAGAAGAGGAAACTTAAGCCACTTGCTTTAGACAATAATCACAAGAATGCAATGGAGAAGAGGTTCCAGGGGAGATATCTTAAGAAATGGGAGTGTTTGCCTAAGGGATACAGTGTAACAGATTAAACTAGGAAAATAATGTAATACATAATATACTAGTTACTCACAGATGTTTAGATTCTTTTTATAAACAGTATAGCTTAAAGATAAGATGCTGGGACTCACAGGTGGGTGGTGGCTACCACCATTCAAATCCCAGACCTGGAAGTGTGGTTCTCACTTTCCCTCTCTCTCTGGTGAAAAATAGTAATAATAAATAAAATTGAATGAAATATTATATATATATATATATACATATACATATACATATACATACACACATGCACACATATATATACATATACATATATACATATATATATATGTATACTAGAGATTTTTACTATAGGGTGTGTGTGCTTGCCAGAGAGACAGAGAGACAAAAATCAAGACTTCACCCCCTAGGGGGATGGCCATGCTGTAATCCCTTCTCCATTCTCCTCTTGAGATTTTGGCACACATGCACACTCACCCAGCATGAATTTAAGCTGCCAGGTCTGAGACTTGAACCATGGTCAACTATATGAGAGTCCAGCGATTTAACTATTAAGCCATCTGCTTGTCCCTAAGTAATTATTTAATTATTTTTTAAAAAATATTTGTTGATGGAACCAGCAGGTGGCATGGTGGTTAAGGTGCTGGAGACTCCCACAACGGTTTGAGTCCCGAACCTGGTGGCTTGCTTTCTCTCTCTCTCGCTCTCGCTCTCGCTCTCGCTCTTGCTCTTGCTCTTGCTCTCGCTCTCTGTGTGTGTGTCTGGTCAACTTTGAATGAATGAATGAATGAATGAATGAATAAAATGAAATAAATACTTCTTAAAGAAAAAAATTATTGGGGCCAGTAGCTGGTGATTGGGAAGTGATTGGGAAGCTGGAGTCCCACATGACTGACCACAGTTCATGTCCTGGACCTGGTGGCTTAAAAATTGTGCTGGGTGTATGTGTGACCAAAATCCTGAGAGGAGAATGGAGGAGATTATGGTGTGGTCTTCCGCCCTTGGGGGTGATTTTTCGCTTTCCCTCTCTCTGTCCTTCTCTCTGTTTTTCTCTCTCTGGCAATCATACACACTTTATGGCAAAAAAAAAAAAAAAGCTTTAAAATAAAATTTTTAAAAATATTTATTTAATTCCACTTGTTATTGTTTTTTTTTTTTAATTTGACCAGAGAGAGACAGCAAGAAAGAAAAAGGGAAAGCACAAAAGCGAGCTGCCAGGTCTGGGACTTGAACTGCAGTCAACCATGCGGGAATCCAATGCTTTTGCCAGCCCTTAAAATAAATTTTTTAAAAGAAAATATGTTGTCAGGACCAGCAGTTGATGTAATGGCTATGTCACTGGACTCGCATGTAGTTGATCGTAGTTTGAGTCTTGGACCCGGTGGCTTAAACTTACACCAGGCACGCGTGCGTGTGTGCTCAGGATCCCGAGAGAAGAATGGAGAAGGGATTGCGGCGTGGCCATCCCCCCAGGGGGGTGATTTCTCACTTTCTGTCTTTCTGTCTCTCTCTGTCTTTCTGGCAAGCCCACACACCCTATAGCAAAAACCTTTCCCCCAAAATAAAAAAATACGTTGTATTTTCCCTTAAACTATCAATACAAGTCACAAGTTTCAGTTAACAGATTCAGTGTCACCATAAAAACAAAACCAGCATCATAAATGTCAGTGAAGGGAAAAGGTGCACTGAACAATTTTGGGAAAAGCACAAGAGTGAGAGTAATACTGAATTAGCAAATTTATGCTATAGGTAACAGTGGATAGACGAGAAGTGTAATGGTACATGCTGTGCTGGAAACTTCTGTTCTGGGAGTGAGAGTAATACTGAATTAGCAAATTTATGCTGTAGGTAACAGTGGGTAGACGAGAGTGTATCGGTACATGCTGTGCTGGAAACTTCTGTTCTGGGAGTTCGTGTGAGCTTATTAACTCTCAGCCACTTCTTGTGCTCAAACACAGCTAAATAAACTCCGCTTCTTCTCTGCTTTGCCTCTCGATCATTCACAGAAACAAGCACTGGATTTTAGCTGGCAGCAACACTAAAGATGATGCACACGTGGCTTGAGGTAACAAAGAACATTAGTTCAGCCATAGTCAGCATACTGGGATACTTGACTTTTACAAAAGCAGATTATTGAGGTGTAATTTACATATCATCAAATCTCCCCACTGTAAGTGTCAATTCAATGATTTTTGGTAAATTTATCAAACCAGTTCATCATCTTCATGATCGTTGTAGAACATTTCTGTCATCCCAGTAAGACTCTTCATAACATTTGTAGTCACGCTCACTTGCTACTCCCAGACAGGAGTGAATCTTCTTTGTCTCTGAAGGTTTGCCTTTTCTCAACATATTCTAGAAATGAACCACATAGTATGTGGTCTATGGCATCTGACTTTTTTCACAAACAATAATGTTTGGTTTTTTGGTTTTTTTTTTTTTTTGGAGAGATTTTTGCCATAGTGCGCATGCATTTGCCAGACAGACAGAGACATAGAGACAGAAAGCGAGAAATCACCCCTGGTCACTCCTCAATCCCTTCTCCTCCATTCTCCTCTCGGGATCTTGGGCACACACGCACACACGCCCAGCGTGAGTTTTAAGCCACTGGGTCCGGGATGCGAACCGCAGTCAACTACGTGGGAGTCCAGCGACATAGCCATTACGTTAACTGCTGGTTCCCACAAACAATAATGTTTTTGAAGTTTTTATTTTTCTGTAACATCCATATTTTAGTGACTTTAATGCTTAAAAAATATTTCATTTCCTTTCAAAAACTTCAGCTCCAGTAGCAAAAAAGATGTGATGAAGGGACAAGCAGGTGGTGTGGTGGTCACGGCGCTGGATTCCCACATGGCCGACTGCATGAGTCCCAACCTGGTGGCTTGAAAACCACGCTGGGAACACGTGCGTGCATGTGTGCCCCAAATCCCAGAAGAAGAATGGAGGAAGGATTGCGGGGTAACCATCCCCCCAGGGGTGATTTCTCACTTTCCCTCTCACTGTTTCTCTCTGGTGAGTGCACACGCCCTATGGCAAAAGCGTTGGGGCATCAGGTGGCGTGGTGGTTAAGGCTCTGGACTCCCATATGGCTGACTGCAGTTCACGTTCTGGACCTGGTGGCTTGCTTTCTCACTTTCCTCCTCTTTCTCTGGTCAAATAAAATAACAATAATAATAATCATAAATAAAATGACATCTTTTAAAAAATAAGTAGCTAGACCAATGGAAATAAAAAGAATGCCAAGAAACAACAGTATAGCAAAGAACTAAAGATGAAATGAAAATTGATTTTTTCCTCAAGTGTAGGCCATTCCATCGCCTCATGGAGAAAGGTTCTAGAGAACCAAGTGGATGTGGCGGCTGTAAGGCAAGGCCTGGCTCAGTCCCCAAACTGCAGCTGTTAACCAGAGGACAGGGGCCCACTCAGCTAGTTCTACCGCCTCTACCACCCAGGGCAGGGCATTTTCTTAACATCACTTCCCTTAGCTCTAAACCACTAGGGGCTCTCTGCCTCCCTCAGCCCGCATCCTCCCCGCAGGCAGTGACAGGCTGCCTGTCAGTGACACATGCCCGGCAGCGACAGGATGGAAGGTAGAACACAGTGCAGTTAGACAAACGGCCACCTCCGGTAGAAACTCACCAGAGGACGAGATTTGTCAGCCTCCCTCAGCTCTAGTTTTATCAGTATAACTCCCAAGTCCCAAAGGGCCTTCCCTCACACTCGTTAAGCCGTGAGGGTTTCTCTTTAAAGGAAAAGAGTTAAGTATACCAAGGCCTGAACTGCACTAGTGGATTGTCCCAGCTTCACCAAACTCCGAGTCACTCTGGTATAAATCCTCCCCTTTGCAAAAGGGCGGAAGATCCACCAAAAGCTTTCCCACGTGCCTTCCAGTCGCCAGTTTCCACCAGTGGGGAGAGTGCTCTGAGGGGCACGAAGAGTGGCATTTTGGCCGAAGCCTCCCCACGCTCACTGTAGTCATAGTCTTTCTCAAGGGTGGGTTCCCTTCGTCAGCCTAGCTGCAGGCTTTTCCACATCTACCACCTCCACAGCACTTTTTCTCGTGTGTGTGTGTGTGTATGTGTGTGTGTGTGTGTTCTTGAAGTGGAGAGGCAAAAGTATTATTGAGGGTTTTTTCATACTTACAATGCTTGCAGAATTTTTCCACAATACAAGTTATCTGATTTTTATTTTTTTGAAAGGAACAGTATGGGACTGAAGGCTGTACCATACTCACTACATGATAAGGCTTCTCCCCACCATAAATTGTCTCAAGTTGAATAACCTAAGTCTGTGTGTGTGTGTGTGTGAGTGGAGAGAGAGAGAGAGAGAGAGGTATCCATGCCGCCACTAATGAGCATTTTCTTTTATATTTATTTTATTTTTATTTTTTAAAGTTTCACATAGGGCATATGAAAGAGAGAGAGAAAGTGAGAAAGCAAGCCACCAGGCCTAGGACTCAAACCACAGTTGGCCATGTGGGTGTCCAGCACCTTAACCACCATTCCACCTGCTGGCCCCAACCTGTGTCTGTTTACATTCTATACCCTCACATTTCCATGGTCTCTCAGTAGAATGAATTTCCCGTGTTTGGTAACAGAGGAGATGTCACTAAAAGCCCACTCACTCTCTTAACATCAGTAGGGCCTCTCCTTCATATGGACTGTCTAATGTTGAACAAGATGTGTCCTCCAACCGAAGGTCATCCCACACACATTATGCTTGTAGGATCTCTTGCCAATACGCGTTTTCTGAGGTTTGGTGATGTCTATGTTTCATCTAAAAGCCTTTCTACATTCACTGAAATCACAGAGACTTTTTTCCAGTATGACTTTTCTGATGTTTAATAAGAGATGTGGTATGAGCAAAGGCCCTTCCACATTCATTACATTTGTATGGTTTCTCTCCAGTATGAAATCTATAATGCTGAGTGAGAGATGAACTCTGGCTGAAGGCTCGCCCACACTTATTACATTTGTAGGGCTTCTCTCCAGTATGAAATCTATAATGAACAATGAGAGATGAACTCTGAATGAAGGCTCTCCCACATTCTCTTCATTCATAGAGCTTTTCCCCAGTATGAGTTCTCCGATGCTTAATAAGGGATGAAGTATGACCAAAGGCTCATCCACATTCATTACATTTGTAGGGTTTCTCTCCAGTATGAAATCTATAATGTAGAACGAGAGATGAACTCTGACTGAAGGCTCTCCCACATTCACTGCATTCATAAGGCTTTTCTCCTGTATGAGTTCTCTGATGTTTAATAAGGGATGAGAGATGACCAAAGACTCATCCACAATCACTACATTCATAGGGCTTTTCTCCAGTGTGACATCTCTGATGACGCCTGAGCTCTGATTGGAAATGGAAGGACTTCCCACATTCACTACATTTACAAGATTTCTTCCTTGCATGGCTTCTTTGAGAGTTATTTATCCCTGAAGCCTGTCTGAATTCTGTATTACACTTACGGGATCCTTCTGTGGGAATACTGTATTGGTTCACAAGGACCAAGTTTAAGATGAAACTTTTCCCAAATTCACTCCACTCATAATCTCTCCTAAGGGTGGTGTTAGATTGGTGAGTGACTGACATTTCTTTCAGATATCTCTCCTGTTTTATCTGCTGCATTTCCAACCTAGAGTCCTTACAACTACAGGTTGCTTTCAGGTTGGAGGATCAGAGTTCATCTCGAATGTGTTTTTCCACTGATACCACCTGGGATAATTCTTCTTTGGAAACTCCATGACTTGGCATTGATTCCTTAGCTTAGGTCTTCTCATCCAATCTGCTAAAAAAGAAAAAAGAAAAAAGACATTCTTGTATTACCCATTTTGTTTGCCAAGAGGAAGTGAACTACAATGTATACAAGATAAATGGACCTGAAAATAACATCTAAAAGAGGTACACAGAGTCTTTCAAGAATGCTTTATGTCAGAAGGCTTGGAAGGTGTCAAAAGTAGGTGATGGGAAAGTAACTGAAAATTAGGGAGAGCTAAGAGAATTATGTTTTGATCTGGTACCTGACATAAGTCCAAAGACTGTTAACATGAGAGGAGGAAAGGAAGGGTGACAAGGGAAACAGAATAAGGGACAGGGACAAAAATAAATAGACAAAGTGTAAGATTCTAAGTCACCTGGGCATAGACTCCCATCCTCTTAATCTTTTCAGGTCTACGTTATTGCCATAGCCTTTATCCAGTCCTCCCATCTCCAGGATCACCACTTCCATCTTCCTAACATGTTTCTTTCCTTGTGTTTTCCCCCAGGTCTTACTCCTCCAAAGGCTCTCAGGGTCTACAGGATAATAAACCCTGCATCTCTCTAGTCCTCTAGTACTTTATCAGTGTCCTGGCTTCTCCTCTAGCAGGTGCCCTTCCTACAGTTAAGCTGGTAGTTTCCCTGCCTTACACACATCCACACCACCCTCACTCCCTCTCTTTCTCTAAGGCTTTGCACATCTTTCAGGACGTGTCTCCATGAAGTCTTCCTTTAACACCTCAGTCCACATCACACGTTAGTATGTATAGTACACATGTGTATTCACATGTCATATTACTGTATGTGACAGTCCTGGAGGGCAGAATATTCTCTAAAGATAACCATGCCCTACTCTCAAGAATTTGTGAATAGCTTACTTTACGTGGAAAAAGGACTTTGCAGACATGATCAAGGGCATAAACCTTGTGATTGGAGATCATCCTGGATGATTCAGGTGGATTTAAGGATCCACATGAGTACTCAAAATTGAAGAACTTTTCCTGGCTGGAAAAGTATACACTCAGTAGCATGGATGAATGTCAGGAATATGCCAGGTCGTGTCTGTTATGTGGCAAAGCTGAAGATATGATCAGTATTCTCCCTGATGAATCCCAACAGATGACACCGTTATTCTTTTTTGTTTTAAAGAAATTATTTTATTTACTTTTATTAATTATTATTATTTTCCAATTCGATCAGATAGAGACAGAGAAAGAGAGACAGAGGGAAAGTGAGAAAGCAAGCTACTAGGTCCAGGACTTGAACCACAGTCATTCATGGGGAAGTACAGTGCCTTTAACCACCATGCCACCTGCCAGGTCTGACACTGTTATTTTAAGGATCTTTCTGCAGTTCAGTTATAACTATGTTGGATTGGTTTATAATAAAGCAAGCTGGGGAATCCACCATGAGAGCTGAGATCTAGTGATTTCAGAGATAAGAGCAATGAAGTTGTTCTGCTGAGAATCTACCCTGGTAGAGCCCCTGTCTTTTTCTCTCTGTCTCTCTGTCTCTTGCTGCCTTTCTGTCTCTGTCTTTTCCTTTTTTTCTAATTTTTCTTTTTTAAAAAAATTTTTAAGGTAAAATTTTTTTCTAGGCTCGAAATCCTTCTTTATCTTGATAGTAATCCCCTCCCCTCTCCCCCTCCCTTCTAGGCAAAAAAAGCAGGCCAGAAGAAGACTGAGTCTGCCATGAGAGCTGAGAGCTAGTGATTTTCATTTTTTGCATTTTATAATTCACAAATGATTTTTTGTTTGCTTTATCCATTTTTCTCTTTTATTCTTTCATTGTTTTTTTTGTAAAAAATTTTAGTTTATTAATCCTCTCATGAAAAATCCACACAAACACCACAGATAGTCATTGCAGAATCTTTTCTCCTTCGACTTTTTGCCAGCCCCAACATTTTACCCTATCACTTTGCTGCTCAGCTTCCACCTACTGAGTGTCTAGACAAGTTTAAGTGAAAAGTTGCCAAATCTGAATACTATTTGGGTCCTCATATTCCTCAACTACCACTGAATCTGCGTCACAAAGAGAGGAAAGCACAATGCCAAAGAGTTTGAAGACCACATCCTCCTGTGCACCTCTGATAGCTCAGATTGATCTTCCAAAATTTAGGAAAAAACAGATAACCCATCAGATGACTAGAAATCACTGCAGGGTCACAAGAAATATGTGAAACCAAGAAAACACCTCATCCCCTAGGGAAAAGAATAACTCCTCTTCATCCACAGACAGTACAATGGAAATCATAGAAATGTCTGATAAAGAATTTAGAGTATTCATTTTTTTTTTTTT
>NW_006204133.1:40013-42022 GCF_000334495.1 Tupaia belangeri chinensis
TTGGGCACGCACGCACATGAGCCTGGCGTGAGTTTAAGCCACTGGGTCCAGGACTTGAACCATGGTCGGCTACATGGGAGTTCAGCAACATAGCCATTACTCTAACTGCCGGTCCCGAGAATTTAGAGTATTCATAATGACAAAAGCTAACAGAGATGGAAGAGAACAGGGACAATGAACACCAGAAGAAAAAAAGCCCATGAGTCCCAGGAGGTGAGGAAATTCTTATGAGAGCTGAAAGAGGAAATACACACCATGAAAAAGAGTCAAATGGAACTGTTGGAGATGAAAGTTATAATAAGGAAGTCAAAACCTCCTTTGAAAGTATTAAAAGCAGGGAACTAGCAGTTAGTGTAATGGCTATGTCACTGGACTCCCATGTAGTCGACTGCGGTTTGTGTCCCGGACCCAGTGGCTTAAAACTCACGCTGGGCGCGTGTGTGTGCGTGCCCAAGATCCCGAGAGGAGAATGGAGGAGAAGGGATTGTGGCATGACCATCCCCCCGGGGGGTGATTTCTCACTTTCTGTCTCTATGTCTCTCTCTGTCTATCTGGTGAGTGCACATGCCCTATAGCAAAAACCTCTCAAAAAAAAAAAAAAAAAAAAAAGAAGAAGAAAGTATTAAAAGCAGACTTGATCATACAAAAATTGAATCTTAGATGTAGAAGACAGGATCACTGGACTAATAAAATCCACCATTAAGACTGAGAAAATAGCCCCCAAAATGAGAATAATACATGAGAAATACTAGATACTGTTAAATGTCCAAACATCCAATAATCGGTATCCTAGAAGGTGAAGAGACTAATAAGCGCATTGATAATGTATTCCATGAAATCCTGGAAGAAACTTCCCAAAGCTAGAGAGGGATTCAAGGATCCAGACCCAAGAAATACAAAGGACCCCAAATAAGATCAACCCAAGAAGATCTTCTTCAAGACACATTATAGCCAGATTGACCAAAACCACAGACAAAGACAAGATACTCAAACTGGCAAGAGAGAAACATCATGTTACCTACAAAGGATATCCCATCAGGCTAACAGCTGACCTCTCATCAGAAACAATGTGTGCAAGGAAAGAATAGAAAAAAATATTAAAAGTTTTGGTTGAAAAACAATTTCAACCAAGAATGTTATACCCAGCAAGATTATCCTTCATATGGGAAGAGAAGACAAGAACATTCTCAGATAAACAAAATCTGAAAGAATTTACCAACACCAGACCAGCTCTCCAAGACGTTCTGAAGGGAGTGCTATCCCAGGAAAACTAAAGTCAGACACACAGAAATAAGAATTCTAAAATAGCTAAGAAAATAACCACCTTAATGGTAGGGACAAGTGCAGAGTTGAATGTTATCTTCCAAATTTAAACAGAGAGATCAGACCACAGCAGATGATAAAGTACATAAGCTTGAACTGGTGGAATAGAATTGTATGACTTTTGGCTAAAATATTACTGACCTTCTAATCTTTGTTTTCCAGTGTTAAGGAATTTTGTCTTTTCTTAAGTTGTGGACAGGTCTATGTACCTACTATTCAAACAGAATCCTAACCTGTTTCCTGGCTTTAAGTATTAAGCAAAGTTCTCTTAATATTTTTATTTTAATTTATTAAAGCGAAAACTGCCTTTCTTAAAATTAAAAAGTATATTTTAAAAAATACCTATTTGGTAACCACAGTAAGGTATATAGCCTCAGCTATGTGCTATTTTATAGTATGTTCATTCTATCCATAGAATCTCATGCCTAAAGTCAACTTTTGTTCACAGATATGTATATATCAGCTGAAATTACTATTGAAAGTATTTAGATTAATTAAGATATTTTGTGAATCAATACAATGTGGGAAAGAATACAGGAATGGAAAGCAACTGCAGAAACCAGAGACAGGGTGGGAAAAGGATGGGAAATGGCAGAGGGTGAGAAATATAGGAGGAAATATATATATATATATATATATATATATATATATATATCTAGATATAGAAAAATATATACAAAAAAAAC
>NW_006204133.1:42225-44260 GCF_000334495.1 Tupaia belangeri chinensis
TCACGCCGGGCACATGTGCATGCGTGCCCGAGATCCCGAGAGGAGAATGGAGGAGAAGGGATAGTGGTGTGGCCATCCCCCCTGGGGGGTGATTTCTCGCTTTCTGTCTTTCTGTCTCTCTCTGTCTTTCTGGCGAGCGCACGCGACCTATAGCAAAAACCTCTCCAAAAAAAAAGCAAAAAAAGTATTTTAAGCTGCTCTCTTATCACTTGGTATGCCACCCAGTGCCGACTTGTACAGGGATTCTCCAAAAAATTCAAGGAAAATGTGTCTTCTGAAAAGACTATGCATGGATTTCAAAATTTGTTTGCACCAAAACAAGCTGATACTTTAATTCCATTTTTCCACTGTGGGAGGCTGCACACCAGCGAATATCACCCTTAGGTTTTTGTTTCTCAGCAAACAATTACAAAGGCCACAATTGGCTAAACCATACTCTGATTGGCCACTTCCCATAGCAAATCAGTGAGCTTAGAACCCCTCAGATTTGCATATCCAGCACCTCATGATGGGTCCACAAAAGCAACCAATCATAATCCACCTTTTTACTATCCTTCATTCAAACAATCACGGCCCACCAACATGTATATAACCGCGATCCCTGGCCCACAATCACCAGACAACCCTGAGCTGTGACACCGCATCGTCTCCGTGCTGTTTGTCCCATCTCTCACTCCTTCTCTCAGGAAACCTGTTCGACTGTCCTGCAGGATGGGACATTCCACAATTTTGAAGTCCCCTAATATGCCTATTGACACCAAGCTGCTAAGAAATATGAATGGGTCTCAGGAGAATCAGACCTACTGAGTCATTCTGCTTAGGTGGGGGAGATCAATGCAATCCATTTCTTCATTTGTCAGGAGAATTGACTCAGTTTAGTTCACATCTATTAGAATACACAGATTAATGTTTGCATTCTTGAATGCACGAGTAGCAACAGTCTTCTAATAAATTATTTCTGAAATTTGCGATCCTTTTTTTTTAAAGGCTTTACCCATAGGGCACATGTGTACTTGCTAGAGACAAAGTGAGGGAAAGTGAGAAATCACCCCCCAGGGGAGATGGACACACCCTACTCCCTTCTCTTCATTGCTCCTCTTAAGATATGGGGCACACATGCACACACGTCTGGCATGATTTTCAAGCTGCCATGTAGGACTCAACCATGGTCTGCCATGTGGGAGTCTAGCACCTTAACCACCATGCCATCTGCTGGCCCTGTAATCCATTATTTTAATAAAATATTGGGTCGTTAGAAAAGCTATGATGCATTTTTGCATAGAAAATACATCATGACTTTTCTGACAATCCAATATTTTAACAAAACAGAACCAAGTAATTTGGAGTTTACAGTAATATCCCCCACCACCACCACCTGCCTGCCATGCATAGTTTGGCAAAGTAGGTTAAGTGATCTTACAATGCATGTGTTTTATGAGTCTCATTAGCTTGAAACCTTCCCCCCAAAAGCCTAATCATTATCCAGTTCCAGAATCTACAAAGCTAAGCACGAGACCTTGGATCCCAGGTTACCACTAAAAGGTGTAGTAACCGTTCTGTAGTCCTAGCCAGAACTGTCCATTCACCATCAATCTCAGGAATTAGAATACCTCCCATTTAGGGGCCAGCAGGTGGTGTGGTGGTTAAAGGTGCTGGATTCCCACATGGCCAACTGCAGTTCGAGTCCCGGACCTGGCAGCTTGTTTTCTCGCTTTTACTTTCTCTCTCTAGGTCTCTCTCTGGTCAAATTTAAAAAATAATAATAAATAGAATTAAATAAATATTTTTTTGTTTTTGTTTTGTTTTGTTTTGTTTTGAGAGATTTTTGCTATAGGGCGCATGCACTTGCCAGACAGACAGAGAGAGACAGAGAGACAGAAAGCGAGAAATCACCCCCCGGGGGGATGACCACGCCGCAATCCATTCTCCTCTACTCTCCTCTCAGGATCTTGGGCATGCATGCACACATGTCCGGCATGAGTTTAAGCCACTGGGTCCAGGACTCGAACCGCAGTCAATTACGTGGGAGTCCAGC
>NW_006204133.1:44287-46573 GCF_000334495.1 Tupaia belangeri chinensis
ATGGGGGGATGGCCACACCACAATCCCTTCTCCTCCATTCTCCTCTCGGGATCTTGGGCACACACGCACACGCGCCCGGCGTGAGTTTAAGCCACCGGGTCCAGGACTCAAACCGCAGTCGACTACGTGGGAGTCCAGCGACATAGCCATTATGCTAACTGCTGGTCCCCCCTTAAATATTTTTAAAATAATAATAATAAATGGAATTAAATGAATAATTCTTAAAAAAAAATACCTCCCACTTGACTTATATTGTACAGCAACCCATATATTATATTAAAAAGCAGACCAGGTGAAAGTATTATAAATTCCTGTTACTTTTATCCCAAAGTACTTAAAAATCAAATCCCACTTAGATACTAATTCTACAGATCAACAAGGAGTGGTAACACTTTTAGATTAACATAAAAGCCAAAATAGGTGTCAACAGGTGGCATAGTGTTTAAGGCGCTGGACTCCCACATGGCTGACCGTGGTTCGAGTCCCAATCTGCTGGTGCTCTCTCTCTCTCATGAGCACACATACCTTGTAGCAAAATTTAAAAAAAAAAAAAATACGATTAAATAAATAATCCTTTTTAAAATATAAATAAAAGCCAAAATAAGTAAATGTGGAAAACTCACTAGTATAGTAACTTCTGGTGAAGGGTTATATTATTTATATTATTTGTTCAAATATCCATGGGTCCTTCCTATAGATTTGCTTCCTGCCCCCTGGCCAGGGCTGGTGTAGTGATGTAATCTGCTTTCACAAGTGGAGTTTTTTTGTTTTTACTTGTTATTTGGTTTTTAATTATTTCAAGCCTTATGATGATATCATTTACAAATCTATGTTGATGGTATATCTCCTCTACTTTAATCCTCATAATCAATTGGCAAAAGCACCATTGCCCATCAGACACATACAGTAGTTCTTCAGTTTCTGTGGGGTTTTGAACAGTTGTGTAAAAACAATCCTGAAGTATAACTTAGTCTGACTTGGATAATAGAGTTCAAAGGTAAAATTTAAGTTGCTACTGAATCTTGTCACACTGACTTTCAAGAACATCTGACTTTGGGGCCGGCAGGTGTGGGGTGGTTGAGGCAACTGAACTCCCACATGGCTGACCGCTGTTCAAGTCCTGAACCTGGCAGCTTGCTTTCTCACTTTCCTTCTCTGTCTCTCTCTGGTCAACTTTAAAAATAATAATAATAAAACAAAATAATGACAGTGAATAATGTTTTAAAATCTGACCTTACAAGTTATTTTTAAAATAGGTAAAGTGTTAGATATTCTTTATTTGATAATAAGCACAAATCACACTAAAATGTCTTTTAATATGTAAAAGGCAGTGTTTCAAATACAAGGAATTCTAGGGACCGGCAGTTAGTGTAATGGCTATGTCGCTGGACTCCCACGTAGTCAAGCGTGGTTCGCGTCCCAGAGCCGGTGGCTTAAAACTCACACTGGGCACGTGGGCATGCGTGCCCAAGATCCCGAGAGGAGAATGGAGGAGAAGGGATTGCGGCGTGGCCATCCCCCTGGGGGGTGATTTCTCGCTTTCTGTCTCTCTGTCTCTCTCTGTCTGTCTGGTGAGCGCACGTGCCCTATAGCGAAAACCTCTCAAAAAAAAAAAAAAATACAAGGAATTCTAATTTAGATTGGCATAGTTATGAACAAATATGTAAAGTAGACCTCACTAACTTATCTTCAGCCCTTGCCTTTAATAGGTTAATGAACACAAATTAAAGCATAGGTGAGTCTGCTTGGTTTTGAGATGTGAAGAGATTTCTCCAGCATGTATATATTCATATAACCAATTACATATAAGCCTAAATAAAAAGCCAATCTCCAGTAGGTATTTTATTATTACTTAAAGAATTATTTTATTTAACTTTATTTGTTTATTTACTTTAATTTGACTAGAGATGGACAGAGTGAGAGAAGCAGAAAGTGAGAAAGCAAGTCGCCAGGTCCAGTACTCGAACCACAGTCGGCCACATGGGAGTCCAGCACCCTTAACCACCATCCCACCTGCCGGTCCCTCCAGTAGGTTTTGAGATGGCATTCATCGTCTTTGTAGAAAGAAAGATGAGCATCACTAGTGAATTGCCAATTAAATCTTTAGAAAGGGCAAACAGTGATAGCATTTACTGAACTGATCAGTCTTACTTAAATCGGGACTGTCCTAATAAAATATCCTGTCAGCCACTCATGGTCTGAGTTCTGATGTAGGAAATCAGTTAAAATACGGTACACATAAAGAAGGTGAGGCATGGGACCAGCAGTTGGCGTAATGGCTATGTC
>NW_006204133.1:46781-51449 GCF_000334495.1 Tupaia belangeri chinensis
AAAAAAAAAAAAAGGGGAGGCATTTCTGTTTTGTCATAAATAAGGCAGTGGTCACTTATTGCTCAATTGCTCATGAGTAGCTTTTTTGAGATAAGCTATCAGCTCTGCACTTTCCGACTTCTATTTAATGCCAGCGAAGATCATTTTTGTTGCAGGGATGTACTTCTTGGGATTCTCCAAATCCTCCATCAATCTATCCTCTCCCCAGATGCTGCCTTTTTTCTTGCTGGCATCTGCGTAAGAGAATCAAGGGGCCTGCCCTATTTTCCACCCGGATCAACAGAAATTTGGGCCCGACTCGTGCTTGCCTTACTTTACAACAGTGTGGCACTGGGCATACTAGAACAAAAATCTTCTTGCATTTCTCAACATCATCCGTTATTGAAATTTTATTTATTTATTTATTTTTGGAGAGGTTTTTGCTATAGGCATGTGCGTGCACCAGAAAGACAGAGAGACAGAAAGCAAGAAATCACCCTCCCCAGGGGGGATGGCCACACCGCAATCCCTTCTCCTCCATTTTCCTCTCAGGATCTTGGGAGTGCATGCACATGCACCCAGCATGAGTTTAATCCACCAGGTCCAGGACTCGAACCGTGGGCGACCACATGGGAGTCCAGCGACATAGCCATTATGCCATCTGCTGGTCCCAACATCACCCATTTTTAATTCTCGGTTTTGTCACTCAGGCTACTAAGGTTCCTGCTCAAAAGCCGGACGTCCCACTCTCCCCACAAACAGAACATGAAGGGAGAGACCTGAGATTTATATGAACACAAACCTTCAGAGCCAGTGGAGACCCTGCAGTTGTCTTTCCCGTCTGCCTTGAGAATGAAAATGACCAAGTGCAGAAGATGTGGGGCACAGCCAGAGCTGGAAGTACTGTGGGTAAGACAGGCCCCTTTCTAGGGAAGTCTCTGAGGGTTTGCTGGTGTGACCACAGCAATGGCTAGCCTCAACTCATTTTCAAAAACAACAATCCCACAATTTAACCACCATACCAGCTGCTGACCCCCAAGCCATACTTTTTTTGTTTTTGTTTTCACTCTGAGCAAATTGGTCCTATGGAAAGAATTTAATGGGTGCCATCTGAAATTCAGAGGTTTGAATGAAAGATTTGACAGCCACAGCCATAATTTGGTCCTTGATAGTAAAAGTTTGAACCTCAGGGCCAGCAGATGGCGTAATGGTTATGCCCCACAAAAGTGGGATTGTACATTCACAAAAAGCCATACATATATAGCATTATATATAACACTGGCTTCAAGACCAAGCAATGAGGAGACTTATCAGCAAGGGGCAACTCATGTAATTCGATGGTTTGGTAAAACTATTGCTTACAATAACTTGAAGGATGAACCACCTAGGCATGAGCTTACGATGTTATAACAGGCTAGAAAGGTAACAATATCGTTATCCTCGTGTGTGGAGGTTGTAATTGGCTGCATTTTGCCAAGTATTACAAGAAAAATATGAGCTCTAGAGTTTGCTGGTTTGTGAGGCCAGCAGGTGCCACAGTGGTTAAGGTGCTGGATTTCCACATGGCTGATAGTGGTTCAAGTCCTGAGCTTGGAGGCTTGAAAATCATGCTGGACATGCTTGAAAATCATTCTGCATGCATGCCCAGAATATCAAGAAGAGAATGAAGGAAAAGAGATTGTGGCATGTCCATCCTTGCTGGGGGTGGGGGGAGGTGATTTCTCACTTTCACTCTTGCTGCCTCTCTTTCCAGTGAGTGCACGCCCTCTATGGCAAAAACCTAAAAAAGAAAAAATACAATAAAAGAGAGAGAGAGAGAGAGAGAGAATTAACTGGTTTGCAATTAAGAAAATTTTAAAAAGGAAGGCAATAGAAAAATCCCAGGACAAATAGAGGTGGATTCTTCACAAATTTTCATTCCCAACTGGCCAAAGACGTTATTAATAAGGCTTCTGCATGACAAAGAATGACTTGGGGCACTGTCAGCCCCTAACAAGGTTTAAACTTTTATTTTTTAACTTATTACTTTTTTTTTAGAGAGAGAGTATTTTTTCTATAGAGCGTGTGCCCTCATCAGAGAGACAGAAAGCGAGAAATCACCCCCATGAGGAACGGCCACACCACAATCCCTTCTCCTACACTCTCCTCTTGGGATTTTGAGCACGCATGCACACGCACGCACCTGGCTTGAGTTTTAAGCTGCTGGGTCTGGGACTCTAACTGCAGTCAGCTACATGGGAGTCCAGTGACATAACCATTACGCCATCTGCTGGCCCTGAGGTTCAAACTTTTACTATCAAGGACCAAATTATGGCTGTGGCTGTCAAATCTTTCATTCAAACCTCTGAATTTCAGATGGCACCCATTAAATTCTTTCCGTAGGACCAATTTGCTCAGAGTGAAAACAAAAACAAATAAAGTATGGCTTGGGGGCCAGTAGCTGGTATGGTGGTTAAAGCACTGGACTCCCACATGGCCAACCAAAGTTTGAGTCCTGGATCTGGTGACTTGCTTTCTCTCTCTCTCTTTCTCTCTCTCCCCCCCAATAATCCCCCAGTGAACACACGTGTCCTATAGCAAATTAAATATAATAGTAATAATAAATAAAATTAAACACATAATTCATTTTTTTATTATTATTTTGGAGAGGTTTTTGCTATAGGGTGCGTGCACTCGCCAGAAAGGCAGAGACAGAAAGTGAGAAATCACTCCCCAGGGGGAAGTGAAGCTGCAATCCCTTCTCCTCTATTCTCCTCTCGGGATCCTGGGCACACACACATGTACATGCACCTGGAGTGAGTTTAAGCCACCAGGTCTGGGACTCGAACCATGGTTGGCTACATGGAAGTCCAGTGACATAGCCATTATGCCAACTGCTGGTCCCAAGAGCAGCATATTTTGGGGCCAGCAGGTGGTATGGTGGTTAAGGCACTGGACTCTCACATGGTCAAATGCAGTTTAAGTCCCAAACCTGGTGACTTGCTTCCTCACTTTCCCTCTCTCTCTGGTCAGCACACGTGCACATGTCCTATAGCAAAGTAAAAATAATAATAATAATATTAAATAAAATTAAACAAATAATTCTCTTTTTTTAAAGAAACGTATGTGGGAACCAGCAGTTAGCGTAATGGCTATGTCGCTGGACTCCAATGTAGTCAGCCGCGATTCGCATCCCGGACACAGTGGCTTAGAACTCACGGGCGCGTGTGCGTACGTGCCCAAGATCCCGAGAGGAGAATGGAGGAGAAGGGATTGCGGTGTGACCATCCCCCCCTGGGGGGTGATTTCTCACTTTCTGTCTCTATGTCTCTCTCTGTCTGGCGAGCGCACGCGCCCTATAGCAAAAAAAAAAAAAGAAAAAGAAAAAGAAAAAAGAAACCTATGGCTTTCCCAACGAAATCCAAAAATCTCCCGAATTAAGTCTAAAGAGAGCAGCATATGTTGGGGCCAGCAGGTGGCATGCTGATTAAGACACTGGACTCCCACATGGTTGACTATGATTTGAGCCCTGGACCCAGTGGCTTGAGAATCATGCTTGGGCACGTGTGTGCCTGCCCAAAATCCCAGGAAGAGAATAGAGGAGGAAGGACTGTGTCATGGCCATCACCCCAGAAGGTGATTTCTCACTCTCCCTCTATCTCTGTCTCTCTGTCTCTCTCTCTGGTGAGTGTACACAGCCTATCAGGTTGATTAAGGATAAGGTCCATTGCCTTAATGACCACACCACCTGCTGTCCACAAAAACCTAAAAAATAAAAAAGCAACATATTTCAAAAAGAATGTAGGGAAGCCTATCAGGTTGATTAAGGATAAGGTCCATTGCCTTAATGACCACACCACCTGCTGTCCACAAAAACCTAAAAAATAAAAAAGCAACATATTTCAAAAAGAATGTAGGGAAATTGATAAATAGAGCTTACTCTCCCTTCTTCACATGTGCCAAGGAGGATACTGCAAAGGAAAAGAATTCCCGAGGACGGAGTCAGCAGCCAAGGACAACACTTGGCTGGGGACATCCATCCAGGGAGCAGGACCAGGCCATGAGCTAGAGACCTTCCCACTCCCGAGATCAAGGGTGCTCACCGTGCGTGCCCAGAGGTTTCATGATGGACCTGGGACTGCTGGGCTTTTGCAGGCTGCTCCTTTCTAAGAGTGCTTAACTTGTCCTTTCAGTTTCTAAGTCACCACACTCAGAGAAAAGCGAACGACCCGAGGTAGAGACTCTGGTGCCATCCAGGACTTTGCTCCTGATGCTCAGACTGACTGGGGATTTGGGTTATCTCAAAACTCAAGTACTGGGGAGGCATGTTGCATGCAGGAAAGAAGGAAGCGAGCCTCTCTGTGTAAGAACACAGACAGTGGTGGGCAAAGTCTTCGTTCGCGGTCATCACTGCCCTCTCGTGGGGCCTCTCACTGTAGGAGGCTTACACTTCCCACCTCCTGACAGTAGGCTTGGTCACATGACTGCTTCAACCAATGGATTCTGAGCAGAAGCTTGAGGCACTACCCCCTGATTCTTTTTTTTTTTTTAATTATTTTATTTAACTTTATTTATTTTAATGTGACCAGAGAGGGAGAGAGAGAGAGAGAGAGAAAGTGAGAAAGCAAGCTTCCAGGTTCAGGACTCAAACTGTGGTCAGCCATGTGGGAATCCAGCACCCTCAACTACCACACCACCTGCCGGCCCCTC
>NW_006204133.1:51464-60594 GCF_000334495.1 Tupaia belangeri chinensis
GACATTGCTCCGCTCCCCCAAGAACAGCACATCCCAGCGCATGGCTGGTCCTTCGGCCTGAACCCCAGAGCAAAGCTGGTGTGGAGCAGTCCCAGTCAGCGCAGTACTGCTAACTGCAGCATAAAGAAGAGAGATGCCTTGTTACCGCGAGCCTCTGAGATCTGGGGCTGTTGTCATCACACGTCGCTAAGCTGAGCTCTTTCATATTCCTCCGGATGATATAGCCAAAGCCAAAGAGGTTTGTTTTGTTTTTGTTTTTGTTTCAGGTTTTTGCCATGCTCGTGAGAGACAGAGACAAGAGATAGAGGAAGTGAGAGCTCACCCGCTAGTGGGGATGGTCACACCATGATCCCTTCTCCTCCATTGTCCTCTCAGGATTTTGGACACGTACGTACACGTGCATCGCATGATTTTCAAGCTGCTGTGTCCAGGACTCGAATGTGCTCAGCCATGTGGGAGTCCAGTGCCTTAACCAACACACCACCTGGTGGCCCCTTTGTTTATGTTTTTTAAATCTATTAATTTATTTCTTCCATGAAAGAGAGGGGAAAAAAAAAAAAAAAAACAGAGAGAAACAAGGTCCCCATGCCACGATCCACCCCCAGCTTCAGTCAGGCTGGTGTGTGCAGGAGGCCTCAGGACATAAGACTGGGACCTTCCCATATGGGTCCAGTTGTGTTAGTGTCATGCCATGGTCCAGTCCCTAAAGAGGTTTTAACTCTATTTATTACTGTGCTAATTACTTGAGAGAATTCTTTATTGGTGGGGTTTTCCCCTTTGGCTAGAATATCACTAAACCACCATGCTGACTGCCAGGAAACTTGAGGATGGCATCCACAGCCACATCCACCCACTTCTCCTCCATGGCCAGCTCACCACAGTCAAACCAGAAGCACCCAGGAGTCAGTCACCATTCTCCCCAAGCTGACAAGGATTAAGCAATGACCATCACAGTTGTATTATCAATTCGTTAAGATGTTGGAGCCAGGGGCTAGCAGGTGGCATGGTGGTTAAAGTGCTAGGCATACATGGCTGACCACAGCTCGAGTCCTGAACCTAGTGACTTGCTTTCTCACTTCCATCTCTCTCTGGTCAAATTAAAATAAACAAATTAATAAGTAAAATAAATAATTCTTAAAAAAAAAAAGATATTGGAACCAGGGGCCAACAGATAGTGTAATGGTTACATCACTGCACTCCCACGTATGGTTTGAGTCCCGAATCCAGCAGCTTCAAACTCATGCCAGGCACATGTGCATGCATGCCCAAAATCCCAAGAAGAGAAGAGAAGGGATTATGGCATGGCTATCCCCACTGGGGGAGGGGGGGTGATTTATCACTTTCTGTCTCTCTCTGTCTCTCTAGCAAGTGCATAAGCCTTATAGCAAAAATCTCTCTAAAAAAGAAAGACCTTGGAGCCAGACATCCTGAACGTGAAACTGGGCTCTTCCTTACTACCTAGGTAACTGAACAGGTTACTTCCTCTTTCCACACCGTGGTTTTTCCACTTTACCTCTCTGTGCTTTGGCTGCCATTCCAAGTGGTAACTATTTTTATGGAAGTGTTTTAAATATGAAATGCGTTAACATAAGTAAATTGTATAGAAAAGTTCCTGATACACTTTTTGGGGTTCTTAATAAATTGTTAACATTTTATTTTCATCATCGTTAACATTTTATTTTCATCATTATTAACATTATCATCCTCATGGTACACCCACGCATACAAAATGAATTGTCAGGGCTGGCAGGTGGTGTGGTGGCTAAGGTGCTAGACTCCCACATGGCCAACTGGTTTGAGTCCTGGACCTGATGGCTTGTTTCTCTCTCTCATCAATTTAAAAAATAGGGGCCAGCAGGTGATTAAAGATGCTGGACTCCCACGTGGCTGACTGCGGTTCGAATCTTGGACCTGGCAGCTTTGCTTTCTCATTTTCTCTCTCTCTGTCTTTCTCTGGTTAAATCAAAACAAATAATAATAATTCATAAAGTTAAATAAAGTAATTCTTTAAAAAATTTAAAAATAATAAATAAAATTAAATAAATAATTCTTTAAAAAAAGGAAAGAAAGTGAATTATCAAGGCTGGCAGATGGCATAGTGGTCAAGGCACTGGACTACCACATGGCTGACGGCAGTTCTTTTTGGTTTTGTTTTTTGAGAGCTTTTTGCTATAGGGCACATGTGCTTGCCAGAGAGACAGAAGGACAGAAAGTGAGAAATCACCCCCTGGGGAGATGGCCATACTGCAATCCCTTCTCCTTCATTCTCCTCTCAGGATTTTGGGCACATGCCTGGCGTGAGTTTTAAGCCACAGGGTCCAGGACTTGAATCACGGTCAACTATGTCGGAGTCCAATGGAGTAACCACTTCACCATCTGCTGGCTCCAAACTGAAGGCAGTGGCAGTCCTGGAGCTGAGGCTTGCTTCTTCACTTTCCCTTTCTGTCTCTGGTCAAATTTTAATAAAAATAAATTAAAAAGAAAAAGAAAGTGAATTGTCTGAGGTTAGATACCCAGAACATAGTGAAGTCTGCCTCCTCACTAATCCAGAAAGATAACAGCTAACCAGGGGCCTGGTCTTACACAGCCTCCCCACCCACCCATGCCCGCGGAACCCTCTGTCCCCCTTCTCCGTTCCTCCATTACCCTTCCCCAGCACAGGCTGATTCTCCTTTCCCTAAGCCTTGATTGGCTGGCCTGTCTATGCAGCTCCATTTGCCACCAAACCATGCACATCCTTGCCGTTACTGGTGGCTGCATCCTGGGGGACAGTACCCTCACCCCACTGTGGCTGTGACACTCTTCAAGACCAAGGCTCCGCCACATGACTTGGTTGTCACCACAGTGCCATTACAGAAGTAAGAGTAAGCCCGAAGGTTCCCAGAGAGTGAGTGTACCCTGGGCAGAGAGGACAGCCCTGGGCAAGGAGCAGGGAGGCCATGTCCACTTGGTGATACTCGGCCTCCTGCAGAGCCGGACTTGGGGTTGGTTCCCTTTGGGGAACAGAGTGGCTCTAGGGAAAAGGAGGCAAAGCTATCCGTAGTTCAAGCATTTGAAGACAAATTAAGAAAACCTCAACTCACCTGGGGCCTGGCTTTCAGAAAGACATTGGTCACTCCCTTTGCTCCCGGGTACCTCTCTGGAGGAAGAACAGGGTCCTGAGAAGGGTGAGCTGGGAAGGCAAAAGGGGCCGTAAGTGAGGCATCCCCTTGGCAGGGGGCTCCCTAAGCTGGATTCCTACACAGCTCTGCAGGACATCTCCACGCTTCCGGGGACACAGCTGGGTGAAAGGGAGTGGAGAGGCAGCCTCCGGCCTGCCCGCATCAGAGAAGTGCCCTTGCACACAGCTCTAGGTAACCCCACCTGTCCACAGGCCATGGCAGACTGCACATAGCTGCGCTGTGACCACAGTCTGGCCACTCCAGGGGAGCGTTCTCTACTATGCTTTTTGGAAACATAAACGTGGAGAAGTCCTTCCAGGAACTTTAAAACCACGCTGTGGGCATGAGGCAGGTTCACAAATACAGAACAGGCTCAAGGCAAGAAGAGGGAGAAGAGGCTTTGTGGGGAAGAAATGACGCCTCTGCCTCACCCTTAGGAATCCAGCTCAGAGGCCAGCTCTTCTCAGCAGCCCTGTGTTCCCAAGTGCTGGTAAGTGTCAGCAGCCACTCTGAGAGCTCTTCTGACACAGGGCTTTATATCACACTGTCCATAAAGCCTCAGAGCAAACGAAAAGCAAGCCATGAAAGCAGTTAAGGCCAACCACAAAAAGGAGGAAGGAGGCAAGCAGCACGGGGTAGCACAGGTCAGCACTTCTGGCATTTTAATGGGCCTGTGGTCTCTGAGGGTCTTGTTAAATTCTGGTTCAAGACTGGTTAACAGCAGGGCAGGGCGGTGCATGTCTGTAATCCCAGCCACGTAGGAGGAAGACAGTTCAAAGGCTAGCCTAGGCGCCATAGTGAGGTCCTGTCTCTCAAAAGTAAAGAAAGAAGGAGCCAGCCAGTTGGCATGGTGGTTATGGTGCTGCGTCCTACGTGACCGACTGCACAGTTCTCTCACTTTCTCTCTTTCTGTCTCTGGAGAGTGCACATACCCTGTAGCAAATTTAAAACAAAACAAACAGAAAAGATAAGAAAAGAAAGAAAGAGGGTCAGCAGGTGGTGTGGAGGTTAAGGGAGCTGATTCGCACGTCTGACTGCATGGTTCAAGTCCTGGACCTGGCAGCTTGAAAATCATGCTGGGCACACGTGTGTGCATGCTCAAAATTCCAAGAGGAGAAGGGTTTGTGGTGTGGCCATCCTCCTGGTTGGGGTAGGGGGTGATTTCTCTCTCTCTAACTCTCTAGTGAGTATGCAAATGCTATAGCAAAAGCTGAAAAAGGAAAGAAAGAGGGCCAGCCCGTATTTAGGGGAGCTGGATCCCACATGGCTGACCTGGTGGTTCAAACTGTAGCTCAGTGGCTTGGAAAAGATGCCAGGTGCATGTGCTCCAAATCCCAAAAGGATGGAGAAATGGAGGAGAAGGGATTGTGGCATGACCACTCCCCATCGGGAGGGTGCTTCCTCCCTCTGACTCTCTCTCTGTTTCTGGAGAGTACACACACCCTCTGGCAAATTTTTAAAAAAGAAAGAAAAAGACTTGTGAAGGCTCTGGCTCAGTGGGCATGGGGCAGGACCTTAGAGTCGTATTTTTAGAGAGCTTCCAGGTGGTGCCATGCTGCTGGTCCCCCCGCCACACTGAGTAGCAAGGAGCAAGAAGGAAATACAAGGAGGTGGAAGGCCCAGGGATCTGGCCCACTTCTGCCAACCTTGATCATATGTGTACTAGAAAAGGAACAGTTGGGGCCAGCAGGTGACGTAATGTTTAAGGTGTTGAACTCCTACATGGTTGACTGCAGTTCAAGTCCCGGACCTGGCGGTTTGAAACTCACAGCAGGCACATGAGTGCCCAAAATCCTCAGCTGAATCTGAAGGACAGGACATTCTAAACTCAGGAATGGCCTAAAACCTGGGTCACCTCACCTTCCTGGCTCCCAGCAACACTAGGTGAGAGGGACTGCCTGGACACGCTCACCATGTACACTGCTGGCCTTGTACACAGATGAGCTGGACCAGGTGCGAGAACCTCACTCCTCACTAGTGGAGCCATTAAGGAGGTAGGTGACAAGGCTCCAAATGGCTTACTGTCCTCTTCCCCGACAGAGCCCTTCCCTCTGAGGCTTGTTCTGCCGGCCTCTGCCTGCCACAGTGGGAGGAGACAGGTCCTTCCTGCCCTGCGCACTCTCCTTGGGCAGTTCAGCTCTCCCTTCTCTGCTCTGGCCTTCGGACCAGGCTTCCGTGGCCATTCCGTCCACCACAGCCTCCTCTGTCTCTGGATGCTGACACTTCAGCCTCCTGGTTCTGGGAGATTAGGGCTCGCCCCTTCTAGGGTCCTTCAAGGCCGGGGCCTAACTCCCTAGGAGAGCTGCTAGCCCTCTGCACGCTTGGGAGCCAAACCTGATGCCGCGGAGTCCATGGCTGGGGCCAAGGGGCGGCGTGCATCCTTCAGGTCCAATTCTTTGTCCTTTCGCTGCAGCCCTGCTTTCCTCCCGAGCTTACAGGGGCCGCCCGGGTGACACGAGGCATTCCTACTGGGCAAGGCGAGCCCCCTGCTGAGCCGTAGAGCCCAGAAACCCGGCTCTCAAACCCGGAACCGCGCCTGCGCGGAGCAGCTATCAGAGCACGGCTCTTCCCGCGCTCCAGGGCGCACTCTCGGACCTCTAGGAAGCCCGGCCTGCCCCCCTGGCTCCGCTCCGCGGCCCTTCTCATCGGAACTAGTGTTTGGAACCCAGTCACCACGCAGATCCACACCCACAGTGTGTTCACATCACCAGGACACTCGGCCGCAGCAACACTTGCACCCCCGTGCCCACCGTTCTTCTGCTGCCCAGAGACAGCAGGGATTCCGGTGACAGCAACACGGGCACAGGGGCCGGCCCTGCCGACTCGACCCCCTATATCCCCAACAACCAGCTCCAGCCCCACAGCCCTAGCAGGCGGGCACACGAAGGGACACTGCCAGCTCTGTCACAGACCCTGGGCGCGGCGCCCAAGGCCGACCTGCGCCCCCAGAGTCACCCAATCCACAAAGCGCAAAGGCACGCCCCGCCAGCCCCAGTCCACCCCAGTCTTGAGTCTGCGCAGTGCGGCCACCGCCCGGTCCTTGCGAGCATGCTTTGCAAGCGTGTCCCGCTGCGGCGGCGCCCAGCACCCCGCCCCCCACAGCGCCAGCGGGGTGGGGCTTCTGGGTGTCTGTGTCCCCGCGGGCTGGGAACTGGGAGCGTCTCTCCTCTCGCCCTGTCCTTGGTAGTAGGCCCAAGCTGGGTTTAGGGCTAACAGAAGCTCCTGGATATGTACTGAAAGGTCGGGGCTCCACTCTGGATCTGTCGAATGAGGATTTCCAGGAGGCCCTCCTGGTATGTCTGTGTCCTACCAGGCACCCAGGAGACCCTGGTGGCCCAGTGCTAGATACTGTGGTTCTATAGGCTGTCCCCTTGCCTCCCACTTTGAAGACTGATGGAGAAGAGGAGAGGACTTTGGACTCCCTCCTGCTCCAAAATGATGATCGTTTAGGACCCAAAAGAAATTAGGCTGGTCAGCCATGATCTAAATGTATGTGTACCCCCGAAAAATAAATGTATTGAAATTTAACCCTCAAGTGATGGTATTAAGAGATGGGACCTTTGGGGTGATTAGGTCATAAAGGCAGAGCCTTTATATAAGATACCTGAGGAAGCTTGTTAGTCCCCCTTTTCCTGTTCCCTTGTGAGGGCACCGAGGGGGCACTGTCTATGGGCCCTTGCCAGACCCAGATCTCCTAGCGCCCTGACCGTGGATTTCCCAGCCTTCAGAACCAAAAGCAATGTATTTTTATTGTCTGTAAACTACTCAGTCTTTGGTAGAAACAGAAAACTGCTTACAAAGGCTCCGGCATAAATAGTCATTTTGCAAAACGATATTAAACAAACTAGAAGGAGCTAGGTGGTGGCTCAGTGGTAGCAAATGGGACCCTCATGAGAAAGGTCCTGGATTTGCATCCTGGGCCCTCCCTGAGCATGCCAGGAGCCCATGCCTGTGCCCATAGTCTGATCTGGCTGAGACTGGGAGTCGACTGCATGTGTGGGCACCATTGTGGGGTTGGGTTTGCTGGTCTCTCTCATTCATGGAATAAATAAATAAACTTGTTTAAAAATAGAAGAGCCAATCTGATGTGGACTCAAACCTAGATATCAGATAAAGCAATGTTTTTCGGGTATAGTGTGAAATTAGGCCTGAATAGGTCTCTCCACCTCACCCACCAGCTTCCTAATGTCACATGCATCTCAGGGATGAGAGCTGGTCAATGCAAAATACAGAGGATTACCACTAAGCACCAAACCCGTTGGGGACCAACCATTTCCCATCTCATAGACCAAGTAGTAAAACTGAGAACACTTATCACTAAGTGTGGGAGGCTGCACACCAGCGAATATCCCTGGTTTCTCAGAAAGCAAATAATAACACAATGCCAAAAGTCATGATTGGCTTCCCTTCAAAACCTCGCCTTCAAAACCATACTCTGATTGGTCACTAGAATCCCTCAGATTTGCATATCTGGCACCTCATGATTGGTCCACAAAGCAACCAATCATAACCCACCTTTTACAACCAATCATGACCCTCCCAACATGTATATAACCACGATCCCTGGCCCACAATCTCCAGATGACCCTGAAGAGCCTGAAGAGTTGTAACACCGCATTGTCTCCAGACAACCCTGAAGACCCCGAAGAGTTGTGACACCACGTCGTCTCTGGATGACCCTGAAGAGTTGTAACACTGTGTCGTCTCCGTGCTGCCCACAATAAATGGACGACCCTGACACTGCGTCGTCTCTGTGTTGTAACATTGCACTGCTCGTTCCGGCTCTCACTCCTTCCTTCTACTGTCCCCCAGGCCGGCTTTCCCTCAGGAAACCTGTTTGACTGTCCCTTGGGTCGAGACAACTAAGCGCCTATGCCGTTCTGCTAAGGTCCCGGTCGTAAAATGGCCATCTGCAATAAAGTAAAGATACTTTGTTCAGAGAGAGAAATAGATACTGGGGAGGTTAGCGATATGGATAGAATACCAGATAGTAGCAGCAAAGAGAAAAGAGGCCCCCGAGAAACCAGGGCAAAGGTTACTCAGGAAGAGGGGTTGTGGAAGTGAAGGAGTGGCAGGGAGGAGTGGAGATTGCTGGAAGAAGCAGCCTGCCCGCATTTCCGGAAGCAACAGCACAAGCAAGCAGACAGTGGCCAGGCAGCGCTCAAGTATTGAAATACAGACTGCAAAGCTACCAGCAGGCCTCTGGTTACTGGGGAGTCTTCCCTTCTACACTCCACTCCCCACCCCACCTCTCCTGTAGAGAAATACCCATAAAGGGGAAGGTTGAGATTCTGTATGGCAGTTGTTCTGGTCTCTGAAATGGCCATACAATCTTAGACATATTTCCCCTTGAGAGGTGGGCTGTGTGGTTCCTCTCCTTGGACTTGAGGAAGCTTGTAACTACATTAACAGAGTACAACAGAACTGACACTACTGGTTTTTTTGAGTCTAAGTCATAAAAGGACACGTCACTTCAGTCTTATTTACCAAGTGAGCTCTTGAAGCCCTAAGCTGCCACATAAAAAAGCCTGATTTTCCTGAGGTCATTTGTTATGAGGAGGCGCAGAGAGAGGCTACCTGTGGGAGCCCTAGCCAACAGCTCTGGCTGAACCCAGCCACTGGTGCCACACACGATCCTTCCAACCGGAGGTCCAGAAATCATGAAGAAAAGACAAGCCATCCCTTGATGTACCCCATCCAAGTTCCTGACCCACAGATCCTTTAGCTGCGTAAAATGGTTCTGGGCCAGCAGGTGACATGAAGTTTAAGGCACTGGATCCCCCATGGCCAACTGCACATTTCGAGTCCGGGATATGGCAGCTTAAAACTACACAGGCACCAGGCACAAGTGTGTGTGTGTGCCCACAATCCCAAGGGGGAGAAGGGGTTGTGGTGGGACTGTCCCCTCAGGGGATGATTTCTCACTTACTCTCTCTCTCTCTCTCTCTCTTTTTTTTTTTTTTTTTTTT
>NW_006204133.1:60890-63031 GCF_000334495.1 Tupaia belangeri chinensis
TTTTTAATAAATGAAATTTTAAAATGGTCGCTTTAAGCCACTAAGTTTGGAGTGGTTTGTTCCATAGTAGCAGACAGCCATAGTGTCCTGCAGTTTAGGAGAGGCCTAGGAGACATGCATTTTATTCTCAACGAGATGGATGTCTGTCATTTCTTGACTGTTTGGTTTTCATATGCTCTCCCTAGTTCTTTTGAGAAAATCAGTTAAAACCCTGACATCATGGCATATTAGACAGCCTGAACAATCCTCTAACTAGGAAAAATGAAAAATGTTGAAAACCTTGAAACATCTTTGTAAATATATAAAATTGAGACATTTGTGAAGATTTTTAAAAATGCAATGAGGCTAGAATCCTTGAAGTGATGAACAAAACCTTAAAGTTTTGTCATAGGGCATGTGTGCTCGCAGAGGGAAAGGGTCCTGAGAAACGATTAACAAAACTGATTTTTTAAAGTTTTTTGTCATAGGACATGTGTGCTTGCAGAGAGAAAGGGTCCAGTACTGCCGTCAACCACGTGGGAGTTCAGCTCCTTAACCAGCACGTCTACCACCTGCTGGCCCAACCAAACTGGCTTTTACACTGCTGCTAAATCCTGACTCCAAGGTGGAACAAAAGCTACATAGTTTCACTTTAATAGCTACCCCAGGCAGTAAAGATAAAGCCTAAAGGAAGCCTATTTAGGACCCCAAAGTTTCTACTCTCAGTGTAAGGTTAAATGAATAAAACCACTACACAGTAGAAAAGAGCAAGAAAATACATGTCTTAGATGTCATTATTTTCTTTTCCAAATTTCTTTTCTTTTTTTCTTTTCTTTTTCTTTCTTTCTTTTTTTTTTAATTTGCCACAGGGAGAGAGTGAAAGATTATGGGAGGGACATGGTAATGCCACAATCCCTTCTCCTCCACCTCTTTCTACTTTCAGGATTTTGGGCACACACACGAATGCCTGGCATATTTTTCAAGCTGCCTGGTTTAAGATTTCAACCACAGTCGGGCATGTGGAATCCAGCAGCCTTAACTAGCAGGCCGTGGGCAAGCTCAGATGTCACAACTTTAATCAAGTTCTAATCACCTAGGAAGGCCCAAACCCTCTACGTCGCTCGTTCACAGCATCCTGTCAAAGTGCTGTCATCAGCCCTAAACTTTATCTGGCCATTCATCTTGCTACAGGATCTTTGTACTTATATCTTGATCTATACCTTTGCACCTTTCCGTGTCCTGTTCTCTCTGCTCAGATTGCACTTTTTTCATAAGAAAGTAATTACTCTTCAAGTGTACCAGTTAAACGAAGCCTTTTTCAAGTTTCCCAGCCATGGGTAATTTTCCTACATTGACCCTCTTAGAATCTGGAACAGGAAGTACACAAAATACTGCATTGTATTGTAATAATTTTACTATCTGACTTTTCCATTAGATCACCATTTATTTGGGGGCATTAACTGTATTTTATTGATATTCACAATACTGCCGTCCTTATAGTAGGCAATTTAGTTTTCTTTTTTTTTAAATTTTCTTACAGAAGTGTAGACTTGTTCCTGAAACAGGATTTTACAATATTCTCTATGTAAATTTCAGTCTTCCGCGAAGTTCTAGCTCAGTGGTTCTAAGCTTTAGCTGCACATTAGACTCATTTGCAGATCTTTCTGAACTCTTGCTCTTCAGGAAGAACCCCAGGCATCAAAACCCTTAAAACTCTTCAGGTGATTTCAGAGTGCAGCCAGGGCTGAGATGTTTCCAGCGGCACCAAGGAAGGTAGGCTGGTGTACGCTCAAATGGTAGGGAATCGGACCCACAGCTCAGTTAAATATGCCTACCCTGGGCCCTTCTTTTCCTCTGTAAACGCGCACCAACCCTGCCTCAGACCGCAGCCCCGTCCTCAGAATCAAACTACCCTCTCCCGCTAAAATTTCACAACAAATTCCTGTATGTGGACAAGCGGGGCGGAAACAAGCCCCTTCCAAACGCCAGAAGACTTGATGTCTCCGGCTTTCCCAACGAGGAAAATCAGGGCCGAGAACAGACCAGAAGGACGGGAAAGACACATTTCCTTCGGACGGCCCGCCCACCGAGGGCTGGAGGGACGTGACGTCACACGCAGGCGGCGGTCCAGAGTGACCGTCAGTCTCCCAAGCATCCACGAC
>NW_006204133.1:63062-77218 GCF_000334495.1 Tupaia belangeri chinensis
CTCCTCCGGATAGGGCGACTGCCCAGTGATGCCCGATCCTGCTCAGCACCACCAGCCCCTTCTCGTAGCGTCCATTTGCGCTGATTCTCAGACGTCACATTCAAGCGCGGCGGCCGCTCAGACTTCTGGGAAATGAAGTCCGGGCGAAGGCAGCGCATTGATTGGAAGCACGAACGCCAGAGCCATTTGCGCAGGCGCACTGCTTTCCGGACCTGAAACGGCGAAGTCTTCCTGGGTCTCGAGCACTCTGTTCCGGAGGTGAGGGTTGCCGGTGTGTGTCTTTCTGGAAGGCAGCGGCCTAGAGAAATAGATTGAGGCGTTGGGGAGGTGCTGTGGGAGCAGAACCGGGAGACGCGGGCGGAGCCGACCCGCAGAGTGTACGGGCGACGTCCCGGCAGGAGAGGTGCGGACGGAAAGTTGTCCCCGCCGTGTGTGCGTGCGTTCCGTGGGGTGTGCGCGCTGTTACCGTGGTCTGATGTTGTGCACCCGCTGTGTGTCAGATCTCGTACTTTCAGGTCGGAAGTTTGGAGTCTTCCTCTGCTCCTCCGGTTCCTTCTAGTCGGTGCTTAATGAACGTGGGTGGAACTGACACCAGATCTAGGGTGCCGCCCACTCCGGTCTCTCCCGGTTTCCCAGAAAGCGTCTCAGATTGCCTCATTTAACTTCCAGCTCTGGACTTCCGCTCTAGTGCCGGGGAGAGGGCTTCGTGGAGGAGGTAGGATTTGATGTAAAATGCCACGAAAGAAGTAGCAAAACGTCAGGCAGATTCGAGGAGGAGATCATTTTTATTGGGCCGTATGAATAGGAGGAGACGAGGATGAAGAAAAGTACACTGGGGCCAGGGCACGGAGGGTCAGGAAAAGACCCAGCAGAGTGAACGGTAAGGTCTCAGCCGGGGACCTGTATTCTAAAGGTCACATTCAGAGTTAGAGAGAAGACGGGACGAGTGGCTGGGAGCCGGTTAGGAATGTGGTAGTTGTAAAGCAAGCTCTTAGGGACCTGAATATGATGGTGTTAGTGGTAGGGAATGATACAGACGCCATCGCAAAGCAAGAGTTAAAAGGACCTGGTGATTATATTTGAGGGGGGAGAGAGTGAGGTTCAAGCTTAAATTTGAAACAGTCGAGGGAATAATAGAACTGAGGAGCCCCCTCAAAATCGAAATTCCCAGACTCCAGCCATGGATCAACCTTGCAAGTACTTTTCTAGGCCTAGTGATCTCAGTTGTGCTGTAACTTTCTTGCACACCACTCTACCTCCCTCCCTGTTATTTTCACTATACATCAAAGTAAATATGAGGGGACCTGGAAAAGGTTGTGATAAATGGAATTAAAGTATAAGTAGATTTTGATGCAAAATTTTTTTCTGAAATTTATGTTTGTTTTTTTTTCATAATGAGCATTTTCTGTGATTTTTTTTTTGGGGGGGGGGAGGAAGAGGTTTTTTTATTTGCTGCAGGGCACATGCACTTGCCAGAGAGAGACAGAGAGACAGAAAGTGAAAAATCACCCCCCAGGGGGAATGGCCATGCCACAGTCCCTTCTCCTCCATTCTCCTCTCGGGACCTTGGGCATGTACACACATGTGCCCAGCATGAGTTTAAGCCACCGGGTCCAGGACTCGAACCGCAGTCAACTACATGGGAGTCCAGCGACATAGCCATTACACTAACTGCTGGTCCCTCTGTGAATATTTTGAAAACTATTCGTACATACTGTATTTTTTAAAATAATAAAATATAAAGATTGTAAGAAAGAAAATCACTTGTGTGCCAGCCAGTGGCATGGTGGTTAAGGCAGCCAGATCCCACATGGCTGTAATGCATGGCTCTAGTCACAGACTAGGCATCTTGGAAAACACATTGGGCATGTGTGCATGTGTGTTCAAAATCTCAAAAGGAGACTAGATGAGAAGGGACTGTGGTGTGGCCATCCCTCTTAGGGGGTGCTTTCTCACTTTCCCTCTTTCTCTGTCTCTCTGTGTCTCCCTGGTGAGCACACACACCCTATAACAAATGTAAAAGGAAAAAAAAAAATCAGTTGTAATACTACCACATAAATTTTATTTATGTTTTAGTATATATATAAAAGATTACATTCTTAATATTTTGTAAATTTCTTTTTAAAGTTCTTTTATTTAACTTTATCTTTTTTTTTTTTTTTTAATTTGACCAGAGAGGGATAGAGAGAGAGAGAGTGAGAAAGCAAGCTGCTAGGTCCAGAACTTGAACCACAGTCGGCCATGTGGGAGTCCAGCACCTTTAACCACCGTACCATTTGCTGACCCCGGTATTTTGTAAATTCCTGTGTATTTGTCTTTATTCTTTTTTTTTTAAGAAACAAAATATTACAAATAAAAAGAAACTCTCCTGAGTATCTCTTTCCAGTCCTATCTTTTGCCCTTCTCACATGGGCTCACAATTTGGTGCTTAGTGTCCCATGTAGACTTTTGTAGGTATTATGTTTGTATTTTTAACTTTATATAAATAAGTCATTTCATAATTTAAAAAAAAATTGCTGAGTATTTTATGTCTTTGCAAAGGACCTCTGTTGTTAACATAAGGCTATAGTTCATCTTAGTATGTGATATTCATATATATGTAGGTATATATAATTAGGGTTTTTTTTCTCATTGATTAACACTGAAATTGTCTACAGCTTATCAGTAGTGTTCTTTTTCCCAGTGATTTTTTTTCTTTCTTTTTTTTTGGCCAGAGGGTGCATGTACTCTCCAAAGAGAGGGGGTGAGGGGGAGAGAAAGCACTCCTCGGTGAGGCATGGTCATGCTGTAATCTCATCTCCTTTTCTCAGTCCTGTTGGACCTTTGGGCACCCACGCACATGTGCCCTGTATGTTTTTCAGGCTGCTGAGGCCAGGATTCAAACTGTGTGATCTGGTTGCCTAAACCATCAGGCCAAGGAGCTGGCCCTTCTCCAGTGGTTTCTGATGCCACCTCAGTCCCATATTAGACTTCCGTAAATGCTCGGGATATGTTTGGAGATTTGCTGTTACGGTCCATTGGTCTGCTATGTGGCAATCTTTTCATGGAGATGAACCATTATAGCACAGAGTTCAAGGCAGACGTTGGTTAGAATTCTACCTCAGCCTCTTAAAAGGCCTACATTTTCTAATCCACAAAATAAAGCCTGCTTTACTGACTGAGGAGGATGAAATTATACTATCCTTATATAAAGCACTTGGCATAGTGCCTAGAAATATCAAATGCCAGAAGTGGTAGTTGTTACTAGTAGGAACCAACACTCAGCCTGTACTTGTCCTCACGGCGTAGATTATGGAGCGCAGCCTTGCAGAGGTACACAGCCAGATCATAAGGTGAAGTGTTTCAGTGTTTCATCCTACAGATGGACTGGACCACACACTATTTAACCGAGTCTCCTGTTTGAGCTGTTTCGGGTGTTTCAGATTTTTGCTGCATCATTGTAACATTTACATGAGAGGATACATATAAAGTGCCTAGGAAGTTCCCTGGCACTTAGCTGTCAGTAACAGTTCATGTTCATGAGGATTAATATAAAGCTTTGTATATATTCTTACTTATTTCCTTAGGATAAACTCCCAGGAGAGAATTGCTGAGTCAAAGTATGTATATTTCCAGGCTCTCTCTCTCTCTCTCTCTCTTTTTTTTTTTTAAGGTACTTTTTAAAAAGTTTATATTTAATCATTGTACATTTTTACAGCATATGATGTGGGTTCTCAAAGTATAAATATATTGCATTTTAAACAAGTCAAAGATATTACTGTACACAATAACTTTCCTTTTTTGTGTCTGTTAAATGTTCTTTTTTTTTTTTTTTTTTTTTCCCTGAGCCCCTCCCTCCAACCCCAATTTCTAGGTTCTTGATAGAAGTTGCGATGATCTTTCTAAAGTACCCATCTGTTGATGACATTTAAGTGCTTACATCCTTCAGTGCTCCCCATGCCTGTGGACAAGGTGCCATCCCGAGCTCTCCCAGATGTAGCTGGCCTCTGCCTCCTGCTCCAGCCTTACATTCCCCATTGTACTGCTTATAGCCTAGACTTCCACTGGTTTGTTTTTTTAGTTTATTTCTTTCTTCCATAGAGGGCATGGCCGGGCTGGGAGGGAGATAGGTACCCTGGACAGGGTCTTCCCACGCTGCAATCGTCCCAAGCTGGGCCCTCAGCCAGGATCATCTGCATGGTTCAGCGCACCCAGTGTCTTCAAGTTGGCCTGAGATCTGAACCAGGCCTTCCAGGGATGGGGCTCTAAGACTGTGCAGTGGTGCCCTACCACCCTTGCCACCACAGATGTGCCAACTTCCACCATTCTAAGCTCATTTCAGTTGTTAATCATTTCTATATAGACATACCTCCTTGATTTTTCAAAAGTTGAGGGTCCTGCATAGAAGGGCCCACGGCCTACCCCATGTCAGAACTGGCCTTAGATCCCAACTCTGCCAAGAACGCTGCAGCGTTTCTCCCTCTCCCGCCCCCTCTGGGTGAAGTGAGCCTCGGAGGTGCTGTCATACTTTGCCGTGCATCTCGCTATAGCGCTCGCCCATCCTGTAGGGAGGTATTATCTTGTTTCCTTGTCTGTTCTACGCATTAGGCTATCGCTTCTGGAAGACGAGGATAGCATCGTAACGGTTTTTGTGCTTGGTGTAAATAGTTGGTGCTGAGTAAGTGCCGGTCGACCAGATGGATGAATGAATCACAAGGAGCAGTGACCATACTCCCTGGACTGTCACAGAGTGGTCAAGGTGGCCACAAACAGCCTTCTCCTCCTCCCCAGAACCATGCTATCTCTTCCTTCCCATGAATCCCAGAAATGCTTGATTTAATAATATTGCGACTAGACTTTTGAGAGGGTTAGAGCCTTAGGGAGATCTAAGAGTGAATAAGATGGGGCTGCCTGTAAATTGGAGCCGGTGGGTGCTACTAGGTGAGCTGAGGCACTTCAGGGCCAGGAATTCTTGGGTCTTGGCTTCCGTGCCTCCTCACACGTGTGCCCGAGCTGCCTTCCCCAGCTGCTTCTCATCCACTGTCCATTACGACCTCCTTCCTACCTCCCACGTGGCCCCCAGATTCTCCTTCCCGGTAACCTTGGTTCCCCTGATCCTCGTGGCTACCTGATGACCTTTCAGCTCCTTGTGCACCTGTTCTGACATTTCTTAGTTCATCGTTCCTAAGGAAGGGTGCCGTATTTTCAAGCCCGATTGCATCCCAGCCCCCTGATTACCTGTATGTCACCTCCCTGTGGCCTACTAAGCGTGACTGCAGGAGAGAAGTGCAGGGTCACGTGGTACAGAACGTGGCTGCCCAAGAGCTGCTCTTTTAGCAGAGGTCGTGATCATCCTTATAGTCACCAAGATTATGTGGTTTTGTCCAGTAATGGTTCAGGGCAACTCTGAATGGGAATTTCTGAATGGGTCTAACGTGAGCTTCCCTCACAGGAGCAGAACTCTGCCTCTAGGATCATTGTAAAAAGGCACCGCGTTGTGCTGTAACTCACAGTATCCATGGCCCTGGGCTCTAATTCTGGGGTGGGGCCGGGGTGTTCCTGGCCTTGTTTCAATCCCCCCGTCTTTTGTAGGGTATTGGGAATGAGGGTGGGTGGGTGCACATCTCACGGGTATATGGAGAGGTCTCGCTTGTGGGTCAGAAGGCTGCCAAACAGGACTGACCTTTCTCATACCTTCTTTCTCACCCCACCCGTGCCTCGCCAGGACTCTGCCCTTTTCTGCAAGAAGAGCACATAGGAGGGAATGGCTGCTCTGTATCCAACTGCCATATGCCAGGTGAGGTGGGCCTGTGTGTTTCTGAAATACTCTCGTTGTCTCCAGAATGCAGCCCCTTTTCCTCCTTTGCCTGGAGAACTGCTTTGATTGGACCCAGGCAGGCGATCAAAGACTTACGGGGAGTACTTCCTTCGTGCTTGCCTTGGGGTGTCCTTCAGTGATCTTTCCCTGCCCTTAGCACGAGCCAGTTACAGGTGCATACCCCTGCAGCCTTGGCTCTGACTGGCTTTCCCTAAAGCCAGCGATATGGCTCTGGTTGCAAGGACTGAGGCACCTTGGACTGGTCCTCACTGTCCCTTAGTACATCCAAGTACGGACTGAGAGTAAGCCCCAGTGTTCCAGGGAGTGCTGGCTTAGATTGGGAGAATGTGGTACCAAAAAAGGGACTTCAGAAAGTTCATGGGAAACTGGAATTAAAGTACAAGTTTATTTGGTACCAAAATATTTCTAAATCTGTCTAGTTTTTTCATAGTACACGTTGCCCATGAACTTTTTGAAGACCTCTCCCACCCTGTATCACCTCAGTAAGGTTCTAAGAATTGTGAAGACAGTCTTACTGGACGCAGACTTGTGGCTTGCTCCATTTCTGTCCAAGGGCAGTCTTGAATTATAAACCTAGCCTAGAATTTCTGCAGACACGTCGGAGACTCATCTGGGGGCCCAAGGTGAAAATCTAATCTTACAGAATCACAGAGCTTGAGAGTGAGGTGAGAGGGAGCCTGAAAATGATCTAATCAATATTAGTCCAAAGGTTTGGAAATAAAGAAATAAATAAATACATAGACAATTGGAAAAATTTTGGTAAGGTCATAGATTATAGTATAATGTTATTTTCTTGATTTTATTCATTATGTTGTGATTATACAAGAGAACATTCTTGTTTTTACGAAATAAACACTGAAATATTTAGGATGTTATATCTGCAAGTTACTCAGGAAGTTCAGAGAATGTATATACAGTCATGCGTCACTTCATGATGGGGATATGTTCTGAGAAATGCATCACTAGGCAGTTCTGTTGTATGGATATTAACAGGGCGTGCTCACAGAGCCTAGGTGGTATGGCTGGCTGCACACCGAGGCTGTTTGGGGTAGCATATTGCTGGGCCGAATACTGTAGGAAACCCTAACACAGTGTAAGTACCGACATTTCTGAACGTAGGAAGGAAGAGTAAGCATGATATTCTAGTTCATTCTGTTGCTAATAACAGAAAATACCTGAGTCTGGGTAACTTAAGAGAATAGTTTATTTAGCTCACTAGTCCACAGGCTGAGAGGCCACCTCTGGTGAGGGACTTCTTGCTGGTGGGTAATGTAGTGGAAGGCAAAAAAAAAAAAAAAAAAATGTGTCTGCCCTCCTCACTCCCTCTCCTTATAAACCCACCAGGACTTTGTCATGGTGCCTCATCGCTTCCCGGAGGTCCCACCTTTCAACACCATGATCAGATTAAGTCTCCATGCTCCCAGTGTTGTTACAGTGGCTCACCAGATTCTAGTACATGAATCTAGGGAGACACATTCAAAACATAGCACTTGGTATGTGAGATTTAAAAAATGGTACATCTGTGAGCTGGCAGTTGGCGTGGTGGTTAAGGGTGCTAGATTCCCGCATGGCTGACCGTGGTTCGAGTCCCATACCTGGTGGCTTACTTGCTCTCTCTCTTTGTGGTGAAATTAAAAAAGAATAATAACAAATGGAATTAAATAAATAAATAATTCTTTTTATTTGAATAAAACAACAAGGTACGCCTTTTTAGGGCAGTTACCAAGAGTGCAGCTGGTAGGACTGGGTGAGTCAGTGGTGAGAGCTGAGTGACTATGAAGGCCTGGGACTTTGGACTTTATAAACAGTATACACTTAGGCTACACTAAATTTATAAAAAGGCTTTTTTTCCCCTTTAAAAATAACTTTACCTTACTGTAACTTCTTTATAAAATTTAAATTTCTTTAAGCTTTTCACTCTTTTATGATGATACTTAGCATAAAACACAAATGCATTGTACAGCTGTACAGGGATATGGAATATTTTTCTTTATACCCTTATTCTGTAAGCACGCTCTCTTTTTTTTTCCTTTTAAACTTTTTGTTTAAAACAGATACAAACACACTAAACAGGGTCAGGATCATCAATATCATGTCTTCCACCTCCATGTCTTATCCCACGAAGGTCTCCAGGGCCGTATGGACCTGTCATCTCTCATGACAACCAAGCCTTCTTCTGGAATACCTCCTGAAGGACCTGCCTGAGGCTTTTCTTGAAGAGGTGTCACTCTTTTCAGAAATATGTCCAGCTTGGTTTGTTTCTTTTTTTCATCATAAATTTTTATTGTAAGAAGAATATGCACCATGATCATTCTTCTCTACTACTGAAAACCTTTTAGTAAGATCCATGGTTTTCAAACCTTTTTTCTTCTTTGAGAGAGATTTTTGCTATAGTGTGCATACGGTCACCGGAGAGACAGAGAAAAAGAAAGCAGGAAATCCCCCCCCCCGCCCCCACCACCCACTGTGGGAATGACCATGCTACAGTCCCTTCTCCTCTGTTCTCCTCTCAGATTTTGGACACACACACCCCCACACATGCGCCTGGTGTGAATTTCAAGCTTCCAAGTCCAAGACTTGAACCATGCTCGGCCATGTGGGAGTCCAGCAATGTAACCGTTATGCCATCTGCTGGTCCTGGTTTTCACCCAAACTTTTTAGGAGCTGTTGAAATCTGCAGAAGCTTCGGCTAAACCCTTCATTGTGAATTTTTGTTGTGGGGTCTTTCTCTTTTCGTGCTGTTTCCTTTTTCTTGCCTCTTCCTCAGCTATGTATTCCTGTTAGAATAGTTTTGGTGTTACTAGGCAGTAAAAATGTTTTTTTTTTTTAAGAATTATTTATGGGGCCAGCACATGGCGTGGTGGTTAAATGATCAACCACAGCTTGAGTCCCAGATTTGGCGGCTTGCTTTCTCACTTTCTCTCTCTGGTCAAATTGAAAAATAATGATAATAAATACATAAATAAATAAATTCATATTTTGGGGGGAGAATTATTTAATTTTTTAAAGAATTATTTATTTAATTTTATTTATTCATTCATTTATTTTAATTTGACCAGAGAGAGAGAGAGAGAAAGCAAGCCACCAGGTCTAGGACTCGAACCGTGGTTGGCCATGTGGGAGTGTCTAACACCTTAACCATCATGTCCCTTGCTGGTCCCTATATATTTAATCTTATTTATTATTATTTTTAAAAATTTGCTGTAGGGCACATGGGCTCACCAGACAGACGAGGGGAGTGAGAAAGCAAACTGCCAGATCTGGAAATTGAACCATAATCGGCCATGTGGGAGTCCAGTGTCTTAACCACCATGCCACTAGGAGACCTGGCTGTAGGAATTTTTCTGCTTCTTTTTTTTTCTTAGAGAGATTTTTGCTATAGGGCATGAGCACTCACTGGAGAGACAGAGAAACAGAAAGCAAGAAATCACCCCTCATAGGGGATGGCCATGCCGCAATCCCTTCTCCTCCAGTCTGCTCTCAGGATTTTGGGCACACACACACACACACACACACACACACACACACACACCTGGTGTGAGTTTTTGCCACAGGGTGGGCACCACCATGCCTCTCACAACCGGCATGAGTTTTAAGCCTCCGGGTCCAGGACTCAAACTATGGTCGACTACATGGGAGCCCAGTGATGTAACCATTAAGCCATCCCTTTTCAGCTCCATTTTATGTGGCATGTTATTGACTGAAATGCCATTTTGTGTCACATGACTGTATATATAGACAGAGACAAAGGATAGAGCTAAATGAAAAATATTAACCTTTGGGAAACTGAACAGTACACAGGAATTTTCTGTTGCATTCTTGCAGGTTTTCTGAAGTCTGAAAAAGAGCCCCTGATACTCAGAGGCTCAGTTATAAGTACAGTGGTGTGAGATTATGACCAAGAACTTCATGTCTTGGGCAACTATTGCCTCTTTTTCTAAAGTTCTTCCACGCCCTGCTTTGTCAGAACCATCTCCCGTAGACCCCCTCCACATCCTGCAGGGCTTAACGACATGTTGGTGTGATCCAAGCAAGGGGAGGGCTCGTGAGTCAGGGAGAGTGTGATTGTGCTTTCAGGAATCTGTGACCTTCGAGGATGTGGCCGTGGTCTTCACAGACGAAGAATGGAACCATCTGGTCCCAATTCAGAAAGACCTCTACAGAGAGGTGATGCTGGAGACCTACAGCAGCATCGCCTCACTGGGTAAGGGGCGCTTCCCGGGAGGAGTGAGGCTTTGTCCTATGCTCACGTGGCACCGAGGAATTGATACCTGCCTCCCCCGCCCAACTTGGGTTCTGGGCCACCGAGGATAAGATTCAAATGGAAGGATGCGGCTTAGGTATACAACCACAGTGGGCTTCTTAATACTCACATCTGGACCCACCAAAGGTGATCCAGTCCCCATTACATGGTGGCAGTTTAATCTGTGTGTGAGGAGGCAGGTCTTTATGCCAAAATCAAGTGGCAAATCAAATAGAGAAAACAGTGTTCACACACGTGTTGGTTTACTGCAGAACACACACACACACACACACACACACAAGCTGAGAATAGGGAATGGAGTCACACAGGTAAAAGGAAAATAAGTAAGAGGAAGAGAAAAAGGAAGGTGGACAGCACAACCAAATTCGCCATGTCCGTGGGTGGAATCTTCCATTTGTCCTGTAGACCACTCGCTTCAAAGTCACGCTCCTATGGGTTGGAAATGCTGCCAAGTCTTCACCAATGAAATTCAAAGGCTTTTCCAATCAGCCACATCTCTCTTAGTGGATGGATCCTCCCCAAGAGAGGAGTTACAGTAAGACTCAGCTAGTAATTCAGACCATTCATTCATTCGTTTATATTTTGACCAGAGAGGGCCAAAGAGAGAGAGCGAGAGCAAGACAGACAGAGAAAATGAGAAAGCAAGCTGCTAGGTCCAGGACTTGAACCACAGTCGATCACGTGGGAGTCCAGCACCCTTAACCACCATGCCACCTGCCGGCCCCCAGAGCCCTTTGTTTTTATAGCCAGCTTCTAGATGTCAAAGCTGCGGGGAGAGAATGTCCTGGAGCCCCCTAGGCTCATGACACACATCGACAAGGTAACTGTCTGCTTGTTTGGCTCATCTTCTTTTCTTTTTCTAAAAAAAGAGATTTTTGTTATAGAGAATATGCACTCTCCAGAGAGACAGACAGAGATAGAGAGACAGAAAGTGAGAAATCACCCCCCCAGGGAGGATGTCCATGTTGTGATCCCTTCTCCTTCATTCTCCTCTCAGGATTTTGGGCATGTATGCACATGCACCCAGCTTGAGCTTCAAGCTGCTGGGTCTGGGACTCAAACCTCACTTAGGCATGTGGGAGTCCAGCACCTTAACCACTACACCACCTGCTGTTCCCGAGAGGTGGTGCATCTTGCTGAGGAGAACTTTCTTCTCATGGAAGCCAGAGGAGGGAAAAAACTGGTTTTCCTTTTATTTTAATCTTTTTTAAAAAATTTAATTGCTAGAGGGCACTTATATTCTCCAAAGAAAAACTTACATCTTCTCTCTCCAGAGAGAGAAGGAGAAGGCACCCCACAGTGGGGTGTGGTCATCCTCAGTCCATTTCTCCATCCTATTGGGATTTTGGGGTGTACATGTGCATGTGTCTGGCATGTTTTCAAGCTGCTGGGGCCAGGATTCAAACCATGGTTGGCCATATGGGATCCAGTTCCCTGGCCCCTGTTTTTCTATATAGCCAAAAATGGGTAGATTTGCTTCTAAGGAAATTAGGATCAGCTGTCCACGGTGTATGCCAGTGTTCATCATACCAAGTTTGTTAATAGCAAAACATTAAAGCCTCTTCACAGTGTCTATCAGCAGGGGCTTTGTTAAATAAATTGTGTTATTCCATACAATGTAATACATGTAGCTCTTACAATGGTGAATTATATTGCTAGGTGAAATAAAATATTTTAAATTATTATGTGAAAAAAATTAAATTTATAGATGAGCATTCTTTTATTATCCAGTTTTCCTTTATTTACATTTTGAGGTTTTTACCATAGGGCTCATGTACTCTCTGGAGAGAGAGAGAGAGAGAAAGCAAGGAATCACCCCCCCCCCGGGAGGGGGCGGTGATGGCCATGCTGTAGTCCCTTCTCTTCCATTCTCCTCCTGGGATGTTGGGCATGCACACAGATGTACCTGGTGTTCATTCAAAACCACCCATCCGGGACTCAAACCATGGTCGGCTATGTGAGAGTCCAGCACCTTAACTACTATGCCACCTCTGGCCCCCATTATCTTGTTTTAACAGAATGAATACAAATTATGAAAGGTGGTTTTTTTCTCTTTATTCACAAATACCTCTGATTTTCCCACAACAAACATAATTGACTTGTTTGGTAAAAGCATGATACTGAAGGTAAACACAAAAATGGGTACCTTCCTTATGTGTTTTTACTTGAGACCTTCTTTTTGTCACTCTCACCTCCCCTGAGCCAAGAACCGTCATCCTGCCAGTGCCAGTGCTGGGAGCTTCCCATTCACTTTGTAGGGAAGAATACACATGAATTCAAGTGGATTTTTTTTTTTTCCAGTTTTGGTATAGGATGCAGGTGATCCCCAGAGAGAGAGAGGGAAAGTGAGATATCACCCTCCGAGGGATGACCATGCCACCCACAGTCCCTTATTCAGTCTCCTCAGGATTTTGGGCACACACACACACACACACACACTCACACTCAGCACGATTTTTGAGCTGCTGGGTCTAGGACTCAAACCGCAGAGTCAGCCATATGGGATCCAGCACCTTAACCTCCACACCACTTGCTGGCACCCAAATGGATTTTGTCAGCTCTCTGACCAAGTGCCACTTGTTTTTTAGAACCTCAGCTCCTCCATGCTAGGGATTCACTTTGAACTCTGCATTCCTGGCCTGCAGGTTCTGCCTTTCCCCCTCTTCCCTCTGAAGGAATTAGAGAATAGGAATTCGGAATAGTCACGTGTTTCTGTCACATGCGACTACCTGGCTTGTTCCTTTCTCATGAATAGGACTTCCAGTTCCTCAACTTGAGGTCATTTTTCACTTGAAGAGAGAGGACGAGTCATGGATGGTCGATCCGCATGGACCTGAGGAGGGAGAATACCCAGAAAGTGTCGCTCTAGGTAACTGAGCATGAGGAGGGTGGGGTGGCGTTTTGTGTACTTTGTGTTTTTTATGCAGGTGTGTGTCAGGGGGGTGTATTGGGTATCCTTTCTTCTGAAATTTAAGTATCCTGTCTTAGTATTTATTTTATTTTGTATCACCCACTAGCTTCCTTTTTTTTTTTTTTTTTTTTCCTTTTTTTTTTTTTTTTTTTTTATTTCTTTCATGGGAGAGGCAGAAAGACAAACACCGGCAGAGTCAGTCTCAGCCTGCCCAGATCATGTCTGTACTTGACATGCCCAGGGGTCTCGGAACATGAACCTGTGACCTCTCCCATGTAGGTCCAGTGCATTACCCCTGCACCTCACCTGGCCTTCATTACGTCCCTCTATTCCTTCAGGCATTCCTCTGAATTCACCACGTTTGTTTCCTCAGATCTGTTTGTTGCCCATTCACACCGATACCCCTCTCCATCACCATCCTCTTCACCCGGTCTACCCCGGTTATCCCACTGTGCTGCCAGTGCACATCCTCCTTCATTCTCAAGTGTCAGTCTTTCCCCGGGGTAGGACAGTGTGTGGGAGCGAGCAGTGCAGTGGCCGTGCATTACTTTTGGACTCATTGTAGTCTCTCTCCTTCCCATCGTAGTATTTCCCAGCCCCGTAAAGAAACTGCACCTGTGTTTTCTGTTTGTTCCAGAGTGGGAAATCAAGTCTGAGATTCAAGATACTTTTGAAGAAGAAAAACCAGAAGAACTGTGGAGGGAAATATTTATAAAGCAGAGTCCTCTGGGTGACAGCTTTCAAGGTCATGACCCCGAGGCTGGGTTGGAAACAGACAAGCAAAGCCCTGCAGTGGAGACTTGGAAGCAGTCCCTGTACCTGGAGAAGACCTTGAGGCGAGTGTCAACCATACCCAAGAGAATTCACGTTAAGAAAGATCGTGACTGCAAGGACTGCGGGAAGACCTTTTATGACCACTCATCCCTCATCCGCCATCGGAGGACTCACACCGGGGAGAAGCCCTTTTGCTGTCCCGAGTGTGGGAAGGCCTTCAGTCACAGGAGCAGCCTGAGCAGGCACGTGATGATCCACACCGGGCAGAGCCCCTATGAGTGCAACCTGTGTGGGAAAATCTTCTTTGATCGCTCGTCCCTGATCGTGCACCAGCGAATGCATACCGGAGAGAAGCCCTTCAAGTGCAACGAGTGCACGAAGGCCTTCTT
>NW_006204133.1:78151-139072 GCF_000334495.1 Tupaia belangeri chinensis
TTCCCCCGCTCTTCGCTCACTCGCCACCTGCGAATTCACAGCGGAGAAAGTCCTTACACGTGCCAGCAGTGCGGGAAAGCCTTCAGCCAGAAGAGCATTCTTACTCGCCATCTGCTGATCCATACCGGCAGGAAGCCTTACGAGTGTACCGAGTGTGGCAAAGCCTTCTACGGCGTCTCGTCGCTGAACAGACATCGAAAAGCTCACGCTGGGGAGCCTCGCTACCGGTGTATTCAGTGCGGCAAAGCGTTCTTTGACCGCTCGTCCATGACACAGCATCAGAAAATCCACACTGGAGACAAGCCATATGAGTGCAACGAGTGCGGGAAGTCCTTCAGCCAGAGATGCCGGCTCGTGCGGCACCTGAGAGTTCACACGGGCGAGAAGCCCTTTGAGTGCAGCGCCTGCGGGAAGGTCTTCAGTTCAAAATCCTCCGTTGTTCAGCATCAGCGCCGTTATGCCAAACAGGCCTTTGATTGAGTTGGATAAAAGTCGGGTCAGACAGATGACTCCATAGAAACTTAAGATAGGCCTTCCCTGTCTTAACAAGCCCATCACTCGCTCCTTCCTCCCATCATGGCTACTGTTCCCCGGTCCTGCCTCTGCTCCACGGTGTTGATGAACATTATTCCTCCTGTGTTTTAGAACTGATGTGGGATGCCAGAAGTTAGGAAATGATGTGAAGATTGAGAATCTCGGAGAGGTGTGTCAGACAATAGGGTAACTGTGAGGAGAGCCTCCAGCACGCCTGTCGTCTGAGAATGCAGCCCCAGCGTCACTGCACTTGAAAGAGCTGGAGGCTACGGCAGGAGGGCAAAGGCAAGTTTGCCTTTATCAGAGCAGCACTGTTGTTTTCCAGAACAGTTTTTATAGCTGTTAGTCCCTCCCTGGGAGGCTTCTGGGGCACTGACCTTGATCCCCCGTGTCCCAGCTGTTAGGTCTCTTAATACTAATACTACTAATAGCACTTATTGAGCACTTATGGGGTAAACACTCAACTGAAAATGTTACAAGGAATAGATGAATTGATTCTTTCACCACCACTGTGAAGTAGGTACTGTTACTATCTGCATTTTACAGATGAGCATGCTGAAGTTTAGAGAGCTGAGTAACTGGCCCGAGGTGACACAGCTAGTGAAAGTTGAAGCCAGAGCTTAGATACAGGTCTGCCTTCCAAGTCCGCTCTCTTTACTACTGTCTCTAAGACTTGTCTGTTTTCTCATTTATGTACACAGGCCTAGATAGAATGCACTTGGGGGTGTGACTCGTAGATCTTTTTATCTCACACAGTGCCTTGCAGGTGATAGGTGCTCAATAACTATTTATCTGAATGACATAGTTCCTGCTTTCTCATCATTGAAGAGAGAGAGGCTGGCCTGGCCCCAAAGTGCAGTGGTTAAATGCTGTGCTTGGAAAGTCATATTCCACATAGCCGACTATGTTCAAATCCTAGCCCTGGCGGCTTGAAAAACATGCCAGGCACGTATGCGTGCATGCCCCAAATCCTGATGTCATGGAGAAGTGGAGGGGAAAAAGATTGTAGCATGACCATATCCCATTAAAGGGTGCTTTCTCTCCGTCACTTTCTGTCTGTCTTTCTGGTGAGCGCATGCACCTACTGCCAATGTATAAAAAAGAAAAATAATTTTTTTTTTTTGGAGAGGTTTTTGCTATGGGGCGCGTGTGGTCGCCAGACAGACAGAGAGAGACAGATAGAAAACGAGAAATCACCCCCCAGGGGGGATGGCCACGCCGCAATCCCTTCTCCTCCATTCTCCTCTCGGGATCTTGGGCACGCACGCACACACGCCCAGTGTGAGTTTAAGCCACCGGGTCCAGGACTCGAACCGCAGTCGACTACGTGGGAGTCCAGCGACATAGCCATTACGCTAACTACTGGTCCCCCCCAAAAAGAAAATATTAAGAAGAGGGATATGCTAAGCCACGGTGCAATAACAAGCCCCCAAATAAGCCAGTCTGTGGTCACGCAAAATCTGATGTGATCAGTCTGTGTGAGTCTTGCTGCACCCTCATCATTTAGAACATTTGACCTCCAAAGTCACCATGAAATAAAAAGAGAAAGCTAGAAGGATTTGTGGGATGTTTTTAAAGCCCAGATCTGTAGCACATCTCTCCACATCTAATAAGCCAGAACCTGAAGGCTAGAAAATAAACACCTCAATATTTGGTTAACACCAAGAGACTATCACAGGTACATTTTGCATATTACTGGTAAACCAGTATTGCCCTATGACCCCTTCCTGCCCATCATTGCATTACTTAAGACCTAAACTAGCTCCCTATTTAATGAGAACTCTGAATATTTAAGGTCTGCCTTATTGTGATCTTTGCTAAGCTTTATGTGCTAACTCCCAGAACCCTCCTATTTCCCTTGGCCTAGCCCTATATTTTTAATTTTATTAAAGGTCAGGCACTAGATGATCTTGACTGTAGGCATCTGCATTTCTTTTTTATTTTTTTACATTTGTTTGCTTTCCTAAGTGAGAAAAGCAGAGTGAAAGAGAAACAGCACCCCAACAGGGTCTTGAGGCGGTGCGCCACCAGCCGCAGCCTTCCGCCAGCTCTGGATCATCGGCAGGCACTTGCCCTGCATACTGAGGAGGTCTCCAGACTTGAACCAGGAACCTTCCCACGTAGAATTTCCTCACACAGCGACATGTTTCTGTTTTGTTTGTTCGTTTTGACCGCTGTGCCACCTTCTGGCCCCATGCATTCCCTTTCTAGTTGCTTATGGTGATAACCTGCAAAAGGACTTGACTCTGAAAGAATGGAATTTGATCGCCCTACGTGAATTCTAGCGGATCAAGATGAATCTCCCCAGAAGTTAAAATCAGACTCAAGAAACTGAATTGCCAAACAGACCCCTCCCCAACCTACAAACAACTCTATTAATCTTGGCCTATCTTAGAGCAGATAAGCGGCAGGGAAGACTTTTTATGTGTGGACTTTTGAAGCAACTTGAGGAAAAACATGTCAGAGTCTATGGGTGTACATAATATCTGATACTGTTTAATAATGTCGAGTAGAAAATAAAAGGACTGTTGACAAGCTTCTGACTGATGACTGTCTCTGAGAGTTCTGAATCTTTGATTTACTGCCTAATAAACGAAACTGAGAGTCAACTACCTCCGTAAGATATTCTGCCAGTGTCAGCAAGGGAAGATTGGAACAGATTGAGGATTCAGATACTTTTTTAAAAAAATTATTTTATTTATCTTTATTTTAATTTGACCAGAGAGGGACAGAGAAAGAGAACAAGCAAGCCGCCAGGTCCAGGACTCGAACCATGGTGAGCCATGTGGGAGGCCACCCCGCTTAATACCCACCTGCCAGCCCCAGGATTCAGATACTTTTGAGTACAACAATAAAATGGAATGGGATGTAAACTTCATAGTTTTCCCTTTGTTCTCTTATAAATTTGGTGACCTGCATAGCAGGTGGCATGGTGGTTAAGGGCGCTGGACTCCCACATGGCCAACCGTGGTTTGAGTCCCTGACCTGGCGGCTTGTTTTTCTCACTCCACACACACACACACACACAGTCTCTCTCTCTCTCTTTGCCTCTCTCTGTCCCTCTCTGGTTGAATTGAAATAAACAAAATTAAATAAAAATAACTCTTTCTTTAAAAATGGGGAATACTCGTTCATGACCTAAAATCTCTAAGGGCCATCTATCTTCTAGTATATCGCTCCCAGTGTGACATACAGTAGTGAAGCCTTGAGTTTGCAAGTTTTAGCTTCATCTAATGGCCATTAATAATATCAGATTGTTAGGTGGAGATTTAGCCTAGTATCACAATCCACTATGGTGGGTTTTTTTATGTTGGGTTATTTTGTGCATCTGTGGCAATAGATGAGATCTCAGTGGTGGTATAGATTTGATTGATTTCCACCTGTCGAGAGGCCTGAAAATGATAGCCAGACCCCAGTAAGGGGAGGGAAGGGCCAAGAAAGTCAGACGTCTAGTTCGGGAAGGAAGAGTAAGAGTGTACTGTAGGAATGCACCCCCAACTCTCTGCTCCCTCCCTTTTCCTTCCTCTCACATGGACCCAGGCCCCTGGGACTGTGTTGGATCTGTTTCTGCAGCTGAAAGACCAAAGGCTGAAGAGGTAGTTTAAGTGACCAGTCTCAAGCCAACTTTGTCAGAAATCCTAGCTTAGATGAGAAGGGTAGGGAGAGGACATGAATCTCCATTTTCCACTAAGGAGACAATGACAAAGACCTCTCTCCTAACTCCTCTTGGCAACGGTGGGGTGGGGGTAGGAAAGAAATGGCTAAGAAGCCTGAGGTCTCCCCTAAGACCTTGTATCCCACAGGCATGGACTAAGAATTGTGATTATATAAACACATCGCTGGATTAACAAGCATAGCTGGGGCAAGATTGTGTGGAATCTGACCCTGGCAGTGAAAGCTGGACTGCTGAAAACCCAATCTAAGAGTTCAGAAGTCATACTGAGGTTGCAGGATGGCCAAGGTAACTAGATCCCAAAACAGGCAATTTGACAGAACAGGAAAGAGACTGGGACCAAGATGCTTGGATTCCTGGAGAAAGGAGGGTAGGGACTGGGAGGACAAAGGAGAGCTGGGGGACCCCAGGAGTCTGGGTTCTGGAATAGCAGCAAGTCAGAACTCCAGGATCGCTGTTAAGCCTGTTGGTATTGTTCTCTCAGGCAGAGGAGAGGGAAGGAGAGGACTGGAAAAAGGCTCAGACCATGGGTTTAGTCCTCAAATAGCCACATGGATACATTCAGGGCCAGACAGACACAGGAATGGTAGGGGAGAAAGGGATTTAGTGCGGTATTTGCCCTGGAGGAGGTTGGGAGGGGTCAGGAGGCTGGGGAGGGGTGTTGGGTGTGGGTCCGGGGTTGCATGACGCTGTCCTTTGTGGTGGCCCTTACACAATGTGGATGACCACAGCCTTCCTCTTCCTCATCGCTCTCTCTGGAGCTCTTGCCAAAGGCCTGACATTTTTCATAAATACAGCAGGATTTTGATGAGTGGTACCCCACGTGTTCGTTGTCCACTGATTTCTGCATGTCGAGAGGCCCGAAAATGATAACCAGATCTCAGTAAGGAGAAAGAAGGCCAAGAGAGCTGGACACGAGTGAACGAGTGTCACTCATTCACTCCACCTTTTTCTCTGCCTTCCGTTTCCGAAGTTTGATGGGTAGGCTCCAGTTCCCTAGCGCTTGGTTGTCACGGTAACTGTTGTCTCAGTGATGGTCTCACTTAGCCCGGCTCCTGCCTCCACTGTGGCTAATGCTGAGGAAAGGAAGGAGGAAAGGGAGGGGGATGAGACACCCTTTCTCATTTTCTGTGTCTCAGACGGGAGAAAATTGGTTTCGGATTCAGAATTGTAGCCCTGATCAGCGGCCTTTTCTGCCCCTTACGTCTGGGCCTCCACTTTCCCACCCCTGGGGATAACCTGTCCCACGTCCACTATTATATTGCTTACAGAAATATCTCAGACAAAGAGATTAATACAAAGAATGGAGGTTCATTTGACTCACGGTTCTGGTGGCTGAACAGTCCAAAGGCGTGAGACTAGCTCCATCCCATGGCTGACAGCAGCAGAAAGGTGGTGGGCATGTACAGAGCACAGTCTGTTCTGTGTGGCTTTCCCAGCCTCATTCTCTTCCTTATGAACCCATGGGGCCCTGCTCAACCAGCCAATCATCAATATCCTTCTAAAGGCTGGACCCGTTAACACGACAATTGAACAAAGTTTTCACCCTCTTAAAGTCCCCTTACAATGGCTCAACATAGGATGCTGGTGGATGGGGGTGCTTTAAACTGTAGCACTTAGGTCAGACAACTCCAAACTGGGATGAGTCTCATGTTTCCTTTCCTTGTTTTGCCATTTCTGACCTGAGTATTTCCCAAGAGAACACAGAAGAGGAGAGCATGACAGCTGTGCCCCTAATAGTTAGATGGCAGGAGGGTAGAACTTTCTTCAGTCTGGAGCTTCAGTGCCAGCCAAGGAGTGAATGCCTTGGAGACCAGTTTTCTCCCTACAGAGAATACTTACTAGTACCTTTTTGGCTGAAGATTCTCTCCTTCCATCCATACGATAGAGCTGCACAGATGGTTCTCTGAATGGCCACAGATCTTCCTCATGAGTTTGTGTGGAATGACTGGGAGCAGAGGGTTGAGGAAACTCCCCTTTAGCAGTGAATGAGTTCGGTGGCTCAGGGAGTATTTATAGAACTTTGATGAGGATACAAAAATTCTGCATCCTCTAGTCTGGACAGGATATTATCTTCCCTTTCAAAGGGGCAAGTGATCTTCACTCTTGTTTCTCCAGTCTTAGTTCCTCTGCCCTAGAATATCTTTTTGTTCTCGGGGGACCAGCAGTTAGTGTAATGGCCATGTTGCTGGACTCCCACGTAGTCGACTGCTGTTCAAGTCCCAGACAAGTTGGCTTAAAACTCACGCCAGGCATGTGTGCGTGCGTGCCCAAGATCCCGAGAGGAGAATGGAGGAGAAGGGATTGCGGCGTGGCCATCTCCCCTGGGAGGTGATTTCTCGCTTTCTGTCTCTCGGTCTCTCTGTGTTGCTGGCGAGCGCATGCGCCCTATCGCAAAAACCTCTCCAAAAAAAAAAAAAAAAAGGAAGAAGAAAAAATATCTTTTGCTCCCTGGATCAGCAGGTGGTGTGGTGTTAAGGGCACTGGACTCCCATGTGGCTGACTACGGTTCAAGTCCTGAACCTGGAGGCTTGCCTTCTCTCTCTCTCTGTTACTCACTCTGTCTTTCTCTGGTCAAAATTAAAAATAAATGAATGAATAAATTAAGTTTAATAAAATAATTATTTGAAAAAAAATATCTTTTGTTCCCAACACACTAATTATGGGTCTTCCCTGACTCAAGAACAAGTTGGTCAAGCTGGGATTTTATGGCTCCACTAATGTTAGAGCTGGCAGGGACTTTAATGATCATCTGATCCAAATCTTTCCACTTTATAGTTTAAAAAGTGAAGCTAAGTAATAGTATTCCTGAAGTTTGGAGTCTGCGCCATTGAGAACAGCTATTACCAAGCGTTGCATGCCTTAGGCGATAGACCAGAGCCTCTTTCCTAAAACATTCAGCATCCATGACATCACCAAAGCCACTTTTTTCCTATCCTATATGCTTCCCAGTGCTGGAGTCTTTGCTCCTTAGTAAGATAAAAAAGAAGACATGTAGGTGAGCGAAACAGGTTTGTCTATTCAGAAATCAGCTCTAAGGATGTGGTTGTGAATGTTCTCAAAAGATGTGGGAAGCAACCAGTCCCTACTCAAAGGGCTCTTTACAGGGAGGTGACGCTGGAGTTTTTTGTTTTCTTGGGTAAGCAGTTAAGAATCTGCCTTTTATGTGTATGTATGTAAAAAACATGGCCCTTCCTAATGGCATGGAACTGTGAATCCAATGGTTTGCTGTTCGTCTTTAACTGAATGACTGTCTTAGCACTGGAATTTGATAGGTAACTCGAGTTATGTGGAAAATACATTTACTAGTTTAGTGATGTAATCATAAAATCCTACCTTCCTGCTAAGAGGTAGAGAATGGATTCCTACAGATGTTGAAAACCTCAAAGTAAAAAGAATAATGACAAAGGAGGTGGGAAGCACAGAGAAAGCTTACAGAATCTCGAAGGAATAGTTTATTTAAAATTTGTTTAAAGTTTTTATTTTCATAGCCAGGTCAATTCGTTCCTCCTATGGTACACTTCTCCCAAAGATTTTGGTTCAGATGAAAGAAATCTTCAACTTTATCATTTCCAATGTGTATACTTCTTCCTACTAACCCCCTGTCTTAATCATCTTTGAATCCCTAATGATTCCTATAGTTTCTCACATGTTTCATGCATTCAAGTATTCCCTGAATGAGTTACTTTAAAACTACCACGCATGAGTTTGTTAGTATATTACAATTAATAAAGAAAGATCCAGGACCAGCAGGTGGCGTGGGGGTTAAAGGCACTGGATTTCCACATGGCTGATCGTGGTTTGAGTCCTGGATCTGGCAGCTTGCTTTCTCACTTTCTTTCTCTCTCTCACTGTCCCTCTCTGGTAAAATTGAAATAAATGAATGAATGAATAAATAAATAAAGTTAAATAAAATAATTCTTTAAAAAGAAAACTTCTACTAAAAAAAAAAAAGCTCCAAATCTCCAAAACATTTTAATAGGTTGTCAAATACACACTTACTAGAATTATCTAAATATCACTTTATAAAAATCAGTAAATCACGTTAGGTGAGTCTATAAAGTAGAAACACAAATCACACATCAATGAATCATATATTGTTTTTTAATCACAGGAACATTTTTAAGTGAGGGAGGAAAGCCTGAGAATGCCAGAACTTCCTTGACCGCCATAGACTGGTTTCATCTTCCTGGCAAGCAGAATGGGGCATTTGGAACACACACACACAGCTTTTAGGAAGGTTTCTGAGTCCAAGGTACACAAGTTCCTAAGGGTAGGAACCAGAAAGTGAGGCAAGACCACCAAGAATGTAGCCTTCATGGCAGAAGTCTCATCCTGCAACCGAGGGATTCCCCAGGCCAAAGAGGAAATCGCCTTTCTGATTAGAGTGGAGTCTGAGAAGGTTGCGACCCTAGCTTTAAGTTAAAAATTGTATTAAGTAAAACTGAAAATGAGCAACCTCCCTTCTAGAAGTTGTCCTAAGGGGAAAAAAATCAGGTAAATGTTGATCTCAAGCTTTCCTTAAAAAAGTGAAAAAAGGGGTGCTCGCTTCGGCAGCACATATACTAAAATTGAAACGATACAGAGTAGATTAGCATGGCCCCTGCGCAAGGATGACACGCAAATTCGTGAAGCGTTCCATATTTTTTTATTGATGATAACATGCTTGTATGGAGGATCTATTGCTGAGTGAAGTAAGCCAGGCTATGAAAGAAAGATATTGTACGTATCCACTCAATATACACCAACTATCCGCACTCTATAATAGAGAGCAATAAATCGGAGGACATAAAAACAGTGAAGGTACTTAATGAGAATAGGACAGTGTGGAATGGGGTAAGTGAAGAGAAGAGGATAGAGAAAGATAGCAAGTGAACAATAGAGAGACAGGACGTTAGTGAGAAACACATAGGGCTTATTAACTGTTGATAATGACATGTATAGTATTCTTAACTGGATTGGTCTGAGAAGTGTTTCATGATGGGCAAAGTATTTTTACAAGCAAAACGAGAAATAGCAATTGACTGTTTTATAAAAATAATTAGAATAATAAAGATAATGATTGGGGAAAACAGAAAAGATATGGAATGTTGAAGTGGGGAGATTAATGTCTCTGTACTGACTGTGCATGGCATTCCCTTTTGAAGAAACAATGTAATACACTGTAAAGTTATAGGTAATCCAATGTAATATGAAGAAGATATGATGATAATAAAAAAAATAAATTAAAAAAAGTGAAAAAAGGGGAAAAAAAAGCCATACATTTCTGATAAACCAAAAATTTCTGATAATAAGGATTTAGATAAATGAATTAGTGTGTGTGTGTGCTCAAAATCCTGAGAGGAGAATTGAGAAGGGACTGTGGCATAGCCATCCCTCCTTGGGGGTGATTTCTCATTTTCTCTCCCTCTGTCTCTCCTGCAAGTGCACACATCCTGTAGCAAAAATCTCTAAACAAAACAAAAATAACAAAGAAAACACATCAGGCATGTGTGTGCCCAAAATTCCAAGAGGAGAGGAAATGGAGAAGGGATTACAGCATGACCACCCCCATGGGGACGTGTGCTTTCTCTCTCTCTCTTCCCTCAGTGAGTTTGTGTGCCCTCTGGCAACTATTTCTTGTTTTTCTTTTCTTTTTTCTTCAACTGTCAAAAGCACGTGTGCTTCCCAAGGAGGTAGAGAGGGGAAAGAGAAAGCACCCTCCAATGGGACATGGTCATGCCACAATCCCTCCTCCTCCATTTCTCCATCTTACTGGAATTTTGGCACACATGCACATAAACTCAGCATGTTTTTCTCAAGATGCCAGGGCTAGGAGTTGAACCACAGTTGGCCATGCCTGATCCAGCTCCCTTAACCACCAGGGTATAAAGCCAGTCCAACACATCTGTGCATTGTGTGTTCCCAGTGTGGTGCCTATGCTTATCACATATTTTCTGAATGTCTAGCACAAGAATGTGAATTCCAAATGAAATGCAATTTGTAGAAGTAGAAACATCAGTAAGAAAATATGGACACCAATCTTTTTATCTACTTAGGGCTGCTAGTATCTTGTGCTCTTAGCTCTTTTTTAAAAAAAAAATTAATTTTACGTCTTTATTAATTTATTGTAATTTGACCAGAGAGAGACACAGAAAGAGAGAGAGAAGGAAAGTGAGAAAACAAGCTGCCAGATCTGGGACTCAAACCACGGTCAGTCATGTGGGAGTCTGTTGCCTCAATCACCACACCACTTGCTGGCCCCACTCTTAGCTCTTTATTTTTTTTTAAGAATTATTTTTATTTAATTTTACTCAATATCATTCTTTTATTTTTTAGAAGTTGACCAGAGAGATAGGAAAGTGAGAAAGCAAGCTGCCAGGTCTGGGATTCAAACCGCAGTCAGCCATGTGGGAATCTACCTGCCTTAACCACTTATGCCACCTGCCGGTCCCCTACTCTTAGCTCTTAATTCACTTCTCAAGTAGCTAGCAGGAGCTGATTTTGGTTATGTGAATTTGTTCTTCACTTCAGCTCTCAGGACTTTTCATTTTTCTGAATGCTGGCTTTTCTGGCCTTATAATATCACCTCTGGGCTGTTGTAGACCAAACCATCACCCGATTATTCTCGTTTATAGGGTAGTGGTTGTAATTTTATCTTTGTTGAATTTCACTGATGACTAAGACTTCTTAGTTTGACCCTGCCATTCCATAGATACTTTGCACATACCACCTCCCCCTCTTCATTGCTTATTTGTAGCCACAAAAGAGAAAAAATATTCATGCCAAATATTTCATGTCTAGTTGCTGCAGCCAGGTACTGGGGGTGGGAGAAGTTGTATGTCCCAGGTTGAAGAGGTCAGCCACAGTGAACAGGAGATGGAACTAGGCTTAATTTCAAATACCACGAAGCCAAAGTTGACTCCAGACATAACATCCATGACTGGTCATCCTTTAATAGCAAAGCAACAGACATGAGGATATAACCCAAAGCCAGGTCAGCAAGTTCTGTTAGACATGTTGTCCTCCTCCTTGCTTTTAGTATCCATGAAACCAAAATACAGACTGCCTTTCTGCACCTACACAGATTGGCTTCCCCACAACTATAACTCTGGGAATCCCTGCTTAGGAATAAAGTATAGTCCCAGGGAGCAGCTGATAGAATGTGAGCAGAGGATGAGGAGAATGTATTTTTTTCTTTCTTTCTTCTTTTATTTTAAGGGAGATGTTTTGCTATAGGGTACATGTATTTGTTGGAGTAACAGAGACAGCGAGAGGGAAAGTGAGAAATCACTTTCTGGGGTGATGGTCATGCTTCAATCTCTTCTCCTCCCTTCTCCTCTTGGGATTTTGGGCATGCATGCACACGTACCTCGCATGAGTTTCAAGCCACAGGGTCTGGTTCTAGAATCAAGGTCGATCATGTGAGAGTCCAGTGCCTCGACCACTATGCCACCTGCTGACCTGATGTCTAGATATTTTTTAAAAAGCATAACTATTTAAATTTCTGTGCCATATATTTCACTCCTGCGGATGGAAGATGGAGAATTTACATGGCCCTCTCTTCTTTCATCCTGTTAATAAGCAAGAACCTGGAACCTAAGGCAGGGCAAATACAGTGATGGTGAATCCCAGTGGTGGAGACCACAAAAAACAGTCGCTAGATCAAGACCTGGCCCCTGGCATTGCATTCAGCCATGCGGACCATGTTAAGGATATGGATTCATTTCCATCATACATGTGCATAAAACCTGCACAGAGTGCAGAAGACGCAAATGACTAAACACCGAGGAGCAGTAGCTCAATTAATACACAAGTATTATAGAGCCTTATTATAGAACCTCATGATAAAGTAACTTGCAATAGCTGAACCATTGATAATAAGCACTGAGAAATGCTTACTATGGCAGAGGCCTAATCAGACGTTTTTCTTTACTTCATTAACAATAGGAACTGGCTCTAGTCTGAATAGTGGAGTGCCTGATTGTCTCCCAGTATCTTCCAGCCAGGCGTTAAGAAATCAGGCCAATGTTATATCATTGGAAACCGTTGGACAGGACTGGTGACATCTTGAAAGGGCTAACAGGAAGCTCCCTTTCAGCTTGGCCCTTTCCTTTTTTCCATCTGGGGTGGGACTTAATGGAAGTCCAGCAGTCATCTTGTGACTGCGAATATAATCACGTCTTAAGGACGGCTGAGGAGACAAACAGAACAGGCCTGATTTTATGGAGCCTCCATCCAGCCCTGATCTGCCTAACCCTGAATCTGTAAGTAAGAAAATAAGCCCCTGTAATACTGAACCTCTGTATTCACAGCTAAAAGGCATTCCCAGTAAGTGTGCACGCTGTGGGGAGCTAACGGCCCAGACCAAGCGGGATTTGGCGTGCCCAGTGCCCAGAGTCGGCGTCGAGAAAAGAGGCGAGAGACGGCCCTGAACAGCTGCGGGCAGACGCCTCGCGATCCGCGGATGGTTCATTGAGCCGGATCCGGGCGGCCGCCATTGCCGGAAGCTCGAAACCCGGCGCCGCAGGCCGCGGGGCGAGCACGCCGCGAGGGCCTCTGGGAAACGGCGTCGGCACGGAGCCGCGCTCTGCGGAGGATTCTGGGAGTTGTAGTTCGGCCCCGGCCGGCGGGCGCGACTCAGCCCCGCAGGCTCCTAGGTTCCTCTGTGGCCCGCCCGGCCCCCTCCGTGGCCCGCGTGAGGGCGGCAGAAGAGGAGGAGGGCCGAGCGAGTGTCCCGAGGTGGAGTGCGGGAGGCGGGGCCCGGGCGGGTCCCGAGCTGCGCGGCGCGGCTCGGGCGGGCGGTCCGGGCCCCCGGGGGGGCTCCCCCAGCTGTCCCCGGCGGCGTTAGTGCCCAGCCCTGCTCGGAGAGGGAGTCGCCATGGAGCCTGGGGGCAGAGGTGAGAATGTGGGAGTGAGGGGGCCGCAGTGCCCGCCGGAGAGAAAGAAAGGGAGCAAGGCTGCCCTTGGGCTGCGGCAGCTCAGGGAGGAGCAGCATCCCGTCCCCGCCGAGGGCCCCTTCTGTAATAGTTGGTCTCGGTCTGGGGTTTTGAGCGAGAGCCCACTACCCCCTTGCCCTGCTGGTCTGCAGGGTCACAGATGTCCCCCTTGTCCCCCAAATCACCAGCTCTGACACTTCAGCTTTTTATAGTGGCTTCCTTTGTCTTGGCAAGAACACCGTAAGGCAGTAGAAAGGAGACTTTGACCCACTTGGCAGGAAAAGGGAGGCTTCAGGAAGTCAGGGGAATTCTGTTTTGTTGGTTTGCTTTGTTTGTTTTCGCACACGACCCATTGCTTTTCTGAGATAGCCAGGTGGTATCTGAAAAGCCAGTGTGCAAAAAGACTTTAATGGTTCGTTCACCCTGTGGGCCTGAAATACAACAGAAATTAATCATTAAGCGAGGCACGATGGACATTTGGAGTATTATTTAGATGAGAGAGAGAAATGAATCTTGCTGGAGTTCAAGGGCAGAGGAGACAGGAGGAACCCGGAGCAATAGTCATGACGGTCTTAATCAGGGATGTTACAGGATTGTCCCCTGCTTCCCCGTGTTGACTCTTAGGTGACAAATAGCTGGTGTATTATAGTTTCTGCGAGTTTGCTGTAAAGCTAGAGTAATCTCCATGGCTCACTCCACTTCTAGGACCACAGTCTGTGGACCCAGACCTTCCTTGCGACGCGAACCCAGGAGGAGATGGCAGGACTGCTGCACTGCCAAGCTCTGGGCCCCAGGTGAGTTGGATTTCTTCCATCCTCAGAGCATGGATGTGTTTTCTCTCATTGTTAGGGAATGGCTCAGCCCTGATTCCAAAACCCCTGGGTCCATCCTGAGAAACTGATGAATGATAAACCTCACAGGGAATGCTCCCCACGTGTGAAGTTCCATCCTGGCTGGCTTCTTCTCTACTTAACTAAGTGCTTGCTGCAGACTTGTAGCCATTCAGTACAATTATTGGCCTTGCGGTGAGTTGCAAAGTAGTAATGGTCATTGACCCTTACCTCATGGAGTTTACTGAAGCAGTAAAAGTTTGTAAATAAGTAGAATGAAGAAATTATTTATTTATTTATTTATTTTTGTTAGAGAGAGGGCACATGCGCTTTCCAGAGAGAGAAGGGGTAAGAGAAAGAAAGGCCCTCCTCCTGCTCCATGGGAATGGTCAGGCTGCAGTCCCTTTTATAGCCTCCGTCTTTGGGCAGGCATACAAAGCACTCAGTGTAATTTTCAAGCCACTGGGTCTGGGACTCAAACCACACCGTCGATCCTGTGAGATCCAGCTACCTTAACCACTGCACCTTTGGCTGGCCCAGAAAGAAACATTTTTTTTTTTTTAAGGGGAGAAATGACTGGTACAGACAAGTCATGAAAGACCCTGAGAAGGTTTTCCATCATCTGGAGTATTAAGGAAAAGTTTGGGATAAAATCTACACCTGGAAAGAGAGAGATTGGGTAGCTGGAGAACAGAATACAGGAATGTTCGAGGATCGAGAACAGCGTTGGCCAAAAAATATAAACGAAAGAAAGGAAAAAATCAAGTGATGAAAGAGTTGGGAGTCGTCAAGGGGTTCGCGAGTCCCTGTGGGGTGAGCTGGAGTGTGTGAGGGAAGCTGGAATGTGTGATAGCCAGACCCCAGGAAGATCTACACTGGATCTTATTCCAGGCAGATACAGCCCGTAAAGGTTTGCAAAGGGCCAGCAAGATGAAACATGCCATAACTGACTGGGAGGGAACGTGAGTGAAGATGCTTCCGTAGGGTCTAGGCTGGGACACCGGGCGATCGGCAGACCATTTGCTGCAGGGGCTAGGACTACTTGTCTGTGTCAGATCAGGCCTCGCAGCATGCAGGTGCTGGTGATCCGTGTAAAACCTTGGGAGAAAACGCCAGTATTGATTTTGATCTGTGCATGTGTGGATTGCTCTCAAAGGGAATTGAGGTGAGAAAGTCAGGGGTACCTACAGGACGGTATCTGATTGATCTGCCTGTGCCTTTCAGCCCAGCACATGTGCACTCAAATGGGTCTGATGCTGAGGTTTTTCTCAGGGAACCAAAGTCTGAAAGGAGCTGCCAGCTAGTCTGCTCACATTCGAAGCAAATTATTTGTTAAGAAAAGAGATTGTACAAATTATCTACTTGTGGGATCACTCTTGAGGGCTATAGCCTTAAGGGACCATGGCATAAATACAAAACAGTGATTTGATACTTTCAGTGTTAGAATAGTTTATTTGGGGCAGGGGATTTACAAAAGGAGGTAATTATTTGAACTTTATTATGCGCATTGTTTTACTGGCTTGGGAACACTATGTTGGGTTGTTGGGAAAGTCCTGGCACATTATTGCATAGAAGAGTGTGTCTCGACTTTCCCAATAAGACATATTAGAATGCCGAACAGAAACAAAACGAGCCATCATATACATAGATGTGTTCAGGGGCCTAGGGCAAGAGTGGTAGTTCAGGGCCAGCAGGTGGCAGGGTGGTTAAGGTGCTGGACTCCCAGATGGTAAACTGGTTTGAGAACCAGACCTGGCGGGGACTTACTGTCCCCTGCTCTTGGCCTCTGTTCTTTGTGGAACTTAGGGTTCAGTGGTTCAGACACACTGTCCCTGTATTGTGTGTGCAACTCCAGAGAAGGGAAGGAGCACAGAGTCCCCGCCAGGTCTGAAGAAAATTTTTCTTCCCTGCGGGGGAGAAAAATCTGAGGTGAGAATGAAGTGTGAGTAGGATTCAGATGGCTGAAAGGATCTGGACTCCCAGATGGTCAACTGGTTTGAGTCCCAGACCTGTTTTCTCACTTCCCTTTTCTCTCTCTCTTTGTCTCCTTTTCTTTCTCTCTCTCTCTTTAGTCAAGTTAAAAATAATAATAGGGGTTGGTAGGTGGCGTGGTGGTTAAGGACTTTAGACTCTCACATGGCCAGCTGCAGTTCGAGTCCCAGACTTGGTGGCTTGCCTTTTCACTTTTCCTCTCTCTCTCTCTCTCTCTCTCACTCTGTCCCTATCTGGTCAAATTAAAATAAATAAAGTTAAATAAAAATAAATAATAATAACAAACAAAATTAATTAAATAAAATAATTTTTAAGAAAAATGTCCCTTTAATGTGTGTGCAACTCCAGTGAAGGGAAGGAGCACAGTGCTCCAATCAGAGAGCCAGGGGAGGGTTCCCTGCAGGGGGAAAATCTGAGGTGAGAATGAAGTGTGAGTAGGATTCAGATGGCTGAAAGGATGGGGCAGGGAGAGAATGTTCAGGAACAGGAAGCAGCATGTCTGAAAGGAGGAAAGGGAATGTGGCACACATTCGGCAGAGCTGACAGGTGCCTACTCAGTGGAGCCGGGATTACTGTGCAATGAGGTCGAGCAGATGGGGGCCAGACCAGTCAGGGTCATCATGGAAAATGACAAGAAGACTTGGTGAGCTTTCATAATAATTTGGACCTGAATAACCTGTGGCATGTGAAGCAAATATCTTCATTTTTAATATATAGTGGACTGATTTTATCCGAAAAAGAAAACTAGAGCTTCATATTTCTTGAACCTCTTATATTTAAAAATTCACTATATTTTCTCTCCTTTCCCATGGATAAGTAGTAAGGAATTCTATAGTTCTATAGTTGAGTTTATTCGTATAGGAACTAATACTTTTGTACCTTCAGATTTTGCATGGAAGATTTCCTTCCTGGTCTAGGTAACGTAAGTTTTTCTGCCTGGAGGCAGAGTAAGTCTGGGCTGCAGAGAATCCGGACAATCTTAGTGCTGGAGTGGAAGTCAGAGATCATTTTATCTAACCTCCCTATCCTTTTTGCTTTCTGTCCCTTATGCTGTCACTTGTAGTCTTTCCCAGAAGCCTTTGGAAGGAGCTCCATTGGTGAGCACTGATGTGTTTGGTTTTGCAGGAATCATTGATCAGGGATGTGGCTGAGGCTCTCACCCAGTGGGGGCAGCTGACTCCACCTCAGGGGGATGTGCCTGAGAAGCATAGGAATCTGGTCTTGCTGGGTAAGGATGGCTCTCCTCCCCCATTAATTCACCCACGGTAGTGCCTTTACTTCCTCAGTTCCTAGGAGTGCTGAGGTTCCTAGAGTCAAAGATTCTTATTTCCTGTAAGGCTTGAGATAGACAATTTTTGCTCTTGGTTTCTGAATACAGTTTTTCGATGTTTTTACTGCCTGAGGTTATGTACACTTGCCAGTGAGAGAAAGAGAAAGCACCCCTCCATGGGGTATGATCACGCTGCAATCCTTTTTCCTCCACTTTTCCATTCCATAAGGATTTTGGACACACACACACATGCACACACACACGTGCGTGTGTGATGTATTTTTCAGTCCATTGAGGCAGGGATTCAAACCAGTTGCCCATGTGGGATCTAGCTCCCTTAACCATGAGGCTGTAGGGCTTGCCCTGTGGGTACAGTTTTAACACTCCCGGGGGGGTTGGAAATGGACACCTTTACTGGGGCCTATGTATTACCCTTCTCTGTACCTTGAGCGAGGATGTCGAGACAAAAGTTCTACTGAAAACAGCTTTTTTTTTTTTTTTTTTTTTTTTGAGAGAGAGTTTTGCTATAGGGTGTGTGCGCTCACCAGGGAGCGCACAGAGAGAGACAGAAAGTGAGAAATCACCCCCCCCCCCATGGGGATGGCCCCGCCACAATCCCTTCTCCTCCATTCTCCTCTCGGGATCCTGGGCATGCACTCACGGGCCCAGTGTGAGGTTTAAGCCACCGCATGTGGGACTTGAACCATGGTTGATTATGTGGAGTCCAGCGATGTAACCATTACACCATCTGCTGGTCTCCTGAAAACAGCTCTTAAAATTAATGGTTGTTGGGGCCAGCAGATGGTGTAGTGGGTAAGGCACTGAACTCCCACATGGCTGACCATGGTTTGAGTCCCAGACTCAGCGGCTTAAAAGTCACGCTGGGCGCATGATGAGAGAATGAGGAGGAGGGATTACAGCGTGGCCACCCTCACTAAGTGTGATTTCTCACTTTGTGTTTCTCTGTCCCTCTCTAACAAGTGCGCCTGCCCTTTGACAAAAACCTTAAGAAAAGAAAGGATTAATGGATGCTTATTCCTTTACTAGGTTGAGGTAAAAACAAGGACCTTAATTCTTCTGAATTCGAATAGGCCGTATACCAGTCTTCCTGCCTTCTGAGCGCTGTTGAGTAACAACCTTAGAGCTGCCCTCACACTGTCTCTCATATTTTCTTCCAGGAACATTAAGAGGCTAACACTGATCTCTTTATCAGACTCTCTGTTCTTTCCCCATGAACAGGGCTTCCAATTTCCAAACCTGATGTAATCTCTCAGTTGGACCGTGGGGAGGAGCTGGAGAGAGAAATCTCAAAAGCAGCCAGTCCAGGTGAGTGAGTGTTGGAGACAGTGAAAATAAAACCTAGGTGGCCAGCGGAAATGCTTGCAGAGGAGGCTTTTCAGATTTCAGCAGACCCACAGAGAAGCTGAATGGAACCCCATTTTCCCCACAACCATATGCTAGCTCTATGGATGATGATGTTCATAAAATTGTAATTTAATTTTTTTTTTCTTTTAGAGAATATATTCTTTCCACCCTTTCAAGCCAGTTCTTTTTCCCAAATGAAATCAGCATTTTGGTGCTTGTTAATGACTTGCTTGTGTGCAAGACTGTAAACCAGGCTTTTTCACATATGTTATTTTACCCCTTCAGAATAATGCTATTTTTTGCCTGAAACCAATGATGGTAACAGATTTCCATGTTTTCCCTTTCCTTCCTCTCTATCTAGGGGGAAGCTGTATAGCATGATGATTAGGAGTGTGGACTTTAGAACCAACGTTCCTGGGTTCAAAGCTGATCTTAGCTACGTACTAGCTCTTTGACTTTACAAGTGACTGGCCTTCTCTGTGACTCAAATTCCCAGCTATATAATGGAGATAATGATAGCTCTTAACTTAGGGTTGTTATGAGGATCAGATAAAATAATCCAAGAGAAATGTTTAGAATAGTATCTGGCTATATGCTAAGCAAATGATAGCTATTTTTTTTTAAATAATTATTTTATTTGGGTACCAGCAGTTGGCATAATGACTATGTTGCTGGACTTCCACATAGTCACCACGGTTCGAGTCCTGGACCCAGTGGCTTAAACTCACGTCGGGCACGTGTGCATGTGTGCCCAAGATCCTGAGAGGAAAATGGAGGAGAAGGGATTGTGCTGTGGCCATCACCTCTGGGGGGTGATTTCTCGCTTTCTGTCTCTCTGTCTTTCTGGTGAACACACACACCCTATAATTTTAAAAATTAAAAAAAAATATTTTATTTACCTTTATTTACTTATTTTAATTGGACCAGAGAGGGGCAGAATGAGAGAGTGAGAGCAAGAGAGAGAGAAGGAGGGAAGGAGAGAGAGGGAGAAAGAGGGAAAGTAAGAAAGCAAGCTGCCAGGTCTGGGACTTGAAATGTGGTTCAGCTATGTGAGAGTCCAGCACCCTTAACCACCATGCCATCTGCCAGCCCTGCAAATGATAGCTATTAATAAAGCTCTGTTAACTTTTTTTTTGAAAGATATTATGAATTTGACCCTATTACTTCTCTTGGACTGAATTACTGCTGTAGACTACCTGCTAATTATATTTCCTTTAACTTTATCCTGTATAATTGAGGCAGAATAGTACTGCCAGATTTCCCAGTGAGATGCTTACTCTGCCAGTGCTGTATTCGTCTGCCTGCCTGTTTTCAAGGTATTTTTGGTCTACCTGCCTACCTTTTTGCCTTCTATCCTCCAGCTTTAACCGTTAACACCAGATAGGCAATTCCTTTACTATCCTCCACTAGCCTTCTCCATGAACATTGGGTGTTAATTTTTCCACTCCCTTTAGCTGGAAATCTGTTTGTATTTCCCTATTTCTACCTATTTGTCTTTAAAAATCCCAGGTACTTCCCTGAGTATGATATGCAGTTGAGAACATTGTATTATTTTGATTCATTTCATGTAGTGACATGGTTGGAATAGATGTTAAAGACTATCTAGGCTTCATAGTACTTAAATATTTTTAGCAATAAAGCTTTTCTCTTCAAAGTTTTACTAGGAAGCCCAGGAGCTTGGGGTCGGTATCCTGACAGGTTAGCACATGTAGCTTTAACCTTCACCTCTCCACACACTGCTCTTTTTTTTCTTTTCTTCCCCCCATCAAGTCTGGCTCTATTTTACTCTTTCTAGTTTACTGGGTATGGAGTGATAGTAAGCCATTAGAGTGGTCACGCCACAATCCCTTCTCCTCCATCTCTCCCTCCTCTTGAGATTTTGGGCATGCATGTGTGCAGATATGTCCATTGTGTTTCTCAAGCTCCCAGGTCAGGGATTTGAGCCATATGATTGGCCATGTGGGATCTGGCAGCTTTAATCACCAGGCTTGCCCAATGATCAGTTTTTTTTTTTTTTCCCCTAATCAATAAGCTTTATAATTATTTGAATTTGTAAATTTGAATCACATTAAATGCTAGGTTCTAGAATTTGCATATTTGTGTCTCATCTTGGTACAATGTAACTAACAGATTTTTGTGTAAAGAGAATGGTTTTGAATGATTAGTCTTCTAGCAGTTACTGGAATATACTAGAGTGGGAAAAGAGTAGTGGAAAGGAAATGAACTAAGGTGTCAATTTCTTTCTTTCTTTTTTTTTTTTTCCATTTTTAAATTGCTAGAGAGTGTGTGTACTTGTGAGGGGAGGGGGTCATCAGGTGGCATGGAGGTAAGGTGCTGGATCCCACATGGCTGGCTTGTGTCCTAGACACAAAACTTGAAAATCATGCCAGGTTTGTGTGCATGTCCAAAATCCTTGTGAGAAGACTGGAGGAGAAGAGATTGTGTCATGGCCATTCCCCTGATGGTGAGTTCTCATTTTCCCTCTCTCTCTCTTTCTCTCTGTCTCTCTCTGGCAAGTGCTTGAGTCTATGGCATAAACTTTAAAAAAAGAGAGAGAGGGAGAAACGCGTCAATTGAGTTTGATCACACTACAATCCTTCTCCTTTATTTCTCCTTCCTGTTGGGAATTTGGGCATGCATGTACATATACCTCATGTTTTCAAGCTCCTGGGGCGAGAATTTGAACAGTTAGCCACATGGGATCTAGGCTGCGTAACCATTTGGGCATGGGGCTCTGCCATGATGCTCATTCTTGAGGCATGAAGTGAATGATAAGATAAGAATAATGGGTAATCTTCCCAGGAGACCATCTTCCTCTGGTCCTAGCCCTGTCTTCACACTTTATTTTTAGTCTGCCATTTCACCACAGTACCTCTGCTTAGTCTTGTTCTATAATTCTTACTCAGTTTCTACTCTGCTACATAGAGAAATATTGAGTACCTCAATATGCAACTATACTTTGCCTAGTCATCATTTTTCTTCTTCTGTCAAGATTACAAGACTTTTTTCAAGTTCACGTGTTCCCTATAAGCATTTTTTGTGTGTTTCTATTATTTGCTTACCACAGCAGTTATTTTTTCTTAGTGTAGGAAATGATACATGTGTATTTTTGCCCTTTTTTTTTTTAGTCTGGAAGATAATACCAGAAAGCAAGGAGCTCATTCCAGAGAAGGACATTTCTGAAGAGGAGTCAACCCCTGGGGTGTTAATAGAAAGATTTCCAAAGGAAGGTTCTAGTGAATGTGTGGATTCTTTAAAGTGTCAACAGGAAAACCATGAGAAATATTTAATGCAGGAGGCCACTCAGAAGAAATCTTCTGTGGAAAAAAATAACCAGTGTGATGAATTTAGAAGAAATTTTAGTCGAAGGTCATTACTTGTTCAGCAACAAGGAGAGAGACTACATAGTTATGATACATTTAAAAAGAACTTAACACAAAATTCAGATATAATTAGGCATGAGAGAATTTGTATAGGAAAGAAACCTTGGAAGTGTAATGAGTGTGAAAAAGCCTTCAGTTACTACTCAGCTTTTGTGTTGCATCAGAGAATTCATACAGGAGAAAAACCGTATGAATGTAACGAATGTGGTAAAGCCTTCAGCCAGAGCATACATCTAACTCTACACCAGAGAATTCATACCGGAGAGAAACCCTATGAATGTCATGAATGTGGGAAAGCCTTCAGTCACCGCTCAGCCCTTATTCGACATCATATAATTCATACTGGAGAGAAACCCTATGAATGCAATGAATGTGGGAAGGCCTTTAATCAGAGTTCATACCTCACTCAGCATCAGCGAATTCATACTGGAGAGAAACCTTATGAGTGTAATGAATGTGGGAAGGCCTTCAGTCAGAGCACATTCCTTACCCAGCATCAGGTCATTCACACTGGAGAGAAACCTTACAAGTGTAATGAATGTGGCAAAGCCTTTAGTGATCGTTCAGGTCTTATTCAGCACCAGAGAACTCATACCGGGGAGAGGCCTTATGAATGTAACAAATGTGGGAAAGCCTTTGGCTACTGTTCAGCCCTGACTCAGCACCAGAGAACTCACACTGGGGAGAAACCCTATAAATGCAATGATTGTGCCAAAGCCTTCAGTGACCGCTCAGCCCTCATTCGTCATCAGAGGACACACACTGGAGAAAAACCTTATAAGTGTAAGGATTGTGGAAAAGCTTTCAGCCAGAGCTCATCTCTTACAAAACATCAGAAGACTCACACTGGAGAAAAACCCTACACATGTAAGGAATGTGGAAAAGCCTTCAGCCAGAGTTCCTCCCTTTCTCAACATCAGAAAACTCATACTGGAGGAAAAACCAAGGACTATGAACAAGACTTTAGTGAACATTCAACTTTGGGCCAACAAAAGAGAATTCATACTGGATAAAAATCATGTACTAAATAATGTTCTTGATGATTATCAAACTTATTGTGGGGTGGGGGCTACAAAGAATTTTTGTCCTGTGTTACAAAAAAGTTATTGAAAAGTCATTGTTGATGTGGTACATAGCTTACTTAGATCATAAAGTGTGTGTGGGGTGTCTTACATTTTAAAAACATATTCTAATGGAGGACACTGAATTTTTCCTGGGGCAAGGGAAAAATTATTTCTAACACTGTAATGTGTATGTAGCTGCCAAACCCTAGAGAGATTGAGTATGCTATGGTGGGAAAACAACTTGGCTGGGCTAGGTAGTCTCAGACGCTAAGGGGATAAGTTTTAAAGAGGAAAGTGATCCTTTTAGGGAAATGGCAGGGGTAGAAATAAGAGGTTAAAAATTTACAATGAGCTTGCCCAGGGTCAGGAGTGGTAGCCAAAGGGGAGTTATCCTTTAGTCTTAAGTACAAAGCCACAGAGGAGTTAAGTGGAAAGGATAGAGAAAAAGAACTAGGGAAGTGAGCCCAAGGTGTTCACTGAGTTAGCTACTCAACCGAGTATTCACAATCAGGAAAAACATTAGAATTGGTAGTTGATCAGTTGCAAAGTTTCTGTGGGGGCAACTTTATCCTGAAGCAAAGGAGTAATGATCTCCTCCTGCACCTTTGGTCTTTTAGACCTTACTTATTGAGATGTTGCCTGCCAAGAATCATGTTAATTCCAAGGGTCAAGACCTACATCTTAGAATACAGAAGAAACCTTTGATGTGTTCAATCTGTTTTAAGCTATGTGAGTTACCTGAGAATGTGCTTACTTACAAAGATTTACCTCAGTTATATGTAGTTTGTACCTTAGATATTTTTCTTACCACAATAAAATTTAATTGCATTCTTGCACTGACACTATATATTAAATTGAAACAAAACAAAACAAAACCCTTGAAGCAAGTTTGAAGTATTTGTCTTTCACCATTTCACCCTTGCATAGAGGCAGGTGGTATCTTTGTATATACCTTTTTCATTGAAACTTTGTAAATATTGGAAACATTATTTTGAATGCAGTGTTCTTAATTTTGGGTGTTTCACAATGATGTGTCTTGGATTTCTTTTTATACTGTTTGAGGTTTTCTGGACATCTTCAATTTGTAGGTTTATGCCTTTTGCCACATTGGGGAAATTTCAGCCATTTCTTTAAATGCTTGCTTACAATTGCTTCTCTCCTTCTGGAGCTCTAAGGACAGATATGTTATTTTATTGTAGTCTCACAGCTCCCTGAAGCTCTGTTTTTTGTTTTATTTTATTCTTTTTTTTTCTTTTCAGTCCATTGTTTTAAGTCTGTTTGATCTACCATAACAAAATACCATACATACTGGATGGTTCAAACTTTTTCTTTTCTCTTCCTTTCCTTTCCTTCCTCTTTCCTTCCTTCCTTCCTTCCTTCCTTCCTTCCTTCCTTTCTTCCTTCCTCCCTCCCTTCCTTCCTTCCTCCCTCCCTTCCTTCCTTCCTCCCTTCCTCCCTCCCTCTCTTCCTTCCTTCCTCCTTTCCTCCCTCCCTCCCTCCTTCCATCCTTCCTTCCGTCCTTCCTTCCTTTCTTCAAGTTTCTCCCAATTCTAGGAGCTGGGAAGTATATTAGCTGACTCTGTTTCTAGTGAGGATGTCTTTCTAGTGGCCTTGCCATGTCCTCACATGGACTTTGTTTAATGCATGTACAGGGAGAGAGAGAGAGGCCTGCCATATTAGAACCCACTGTTATGGCCTCATTTAATCTTAATTACATTCTAAAAATCCTGACTCCAAATACAGTCATTGAGGTTAGGGTTCAACATGGTAAATTTGAGGGGACACAATTTAGTTCATAGCATTCCACCCCTGCCCTTTCCCAACTCATGTCCTCACATGCAAAATATATTCACTCCATTTTAACAGCCCCATTCCCTCCATTTTAACAGCCCCCCCCCCCAAATCTTAACTCCAGTTTTAAAGTAAAAAAAAAATCACTTAAGTCAGATATGGGTGAATCTCAAGATAACACTTTATCCAGAGGCACAATTCCTCTCCAACTGTGAACCTGTGAAACTGAACAAGTTACGTGTTTCTGAAGCAAAATTGTGATATTAGCATAGGATAGATATTTCCATTCCAAAGGGGGAAATAGGAAAGAAGGGTTGATGGGGTCCCAAGCAAGTCTGAAACACATCAAGGCAAATTCTGTTAGATCTTAAGTTGTATTACATTTTAGGAGAATAATATTTGCTTGGTACCCTATCTTTTGGACCTTCTAGAATAGTGGTTCTGCCTCTGTGGCTCTGCCAGCTAGCCCCACTCCCAACATTGCATGGAAATCTACTTCTAAGGCTTTGTTTGGAGACTGGCTTTCCTGTTGTAATCAAGGTGATGGCTTCACCCTTTAAAACAGGCAGCCCTGATGGTCTTTGAGTTGCCTTCATAGCCATTCTTTTATTTCCTTGAAGAATAGTGCATATTCAAAGTCACTTAGCTATATTATTGGGTCTTATAAGATCTAGAAAGTTCTACAACCTTCATCATGTTCTTTTCTGTCCTCTAATCAGTGTTTTTATGCTGTAATTCCCTTTCTTATTTCTGACTTTTTCTAAGATGACTAATTCCATGAGTCACAGACATGATTTCGAATTGGTTGTTTAGCCACACCCTTAGTGTGTTCTTGTAACAAGTTTTCTCACTCTGTCTCTTTCATGTAGATGGATAGAATTTTCTAAATCTCGTAAGTTCTGGTTCTTTTTTGCTTTGTAATTTCTTCAATTCTTTGTCCTCTCACATTTCCTATAAGCAGTAAAGAGAATGCAAGCTGTATTGCAATGCTGTGCTTAGAGATATCCTCTTCTAAATATTTCAATTTCATTACTCCTAAGTTCTATCTTCCGTGTAACACTAGAACACAGACAAGTTAAGTGCTTTTTTTTTTTTTTTTTTTTTTTTGCCACTTTATGAAACAAATCACCTTTCTTCCTATTCCAGTAACATGGTCCTCATTGCTTAGACCTCACCAGAATGGCCTTTAATATCTGTACTTCCAGTATGCACTAGAAAATTTTCTAGTCTCTATTATCCAGTTTCAGAGCTGTTGTCACATTTTTGAGTATTTGTTATACCAGTCTCCCACTTTAGTCTGCTTGAGCTGCCATAAGAAAATACTCAAACAACAGGAATTTATTTCTTAGAATCCTGGAGGCTGAAGTTCAAAATCATGGTCCAGCAGAGTTCTGTTTGTGGTACTCTTCCTAGCTTGTATTGTAATAGATGGTTGTCTTCTTACCTTGTCTTTGCATGGCCTTTCTTCAGTTCAGGTGTATGGAGATAAAGATCCCCCCCCACACCCCACATACACCTTTTTTTTTTTTTTTTTTTTTTTTTTTTTTTTTGCCATAGGGCACATGCACTCACTGGAAAGAGACAGCAGAAAGCGAGAAATCACCCCTGGGGGGGAATGGTCACGCCTCAATCCCTTCTCCTCCGTTCTCTCAGGATCTTGGGCACGCACGCACATGCACCCGGCGTGAGTTTTAAGCCACCGGGTCCGGGACGCGAGCAGCGGTTGACTACGTGGGAGTCCAGCGACACAGCCATTATGCTAACTGCTGGTTCCCCACATACACTTTTTAAAGAGATTTTTGTTATAGGGTTTGTGCGCTCACTGGAGAGACCGACAAAGTGAGAAATCACCCCTCAAGGGAATGGCCACTCTGCAATTCTTTCCTTATTCTCCTCCTGGGATGTGTGCATGTGGGCATGCACACATTCATGCCTGGTATGAGTTTCAAGCCTCTGGGTTCAGGACTTGAATCACTGCCAGCCATGTGGGAGTTCAGCACCTTAACCACTATACCCCCTGCTGGCCCCTCTCCCTTTTCTTATAAGGCCATCAATCATATCAGAATAAGACTTCTTTTGACCTTAATTACTATTTTATTTAGGTTTTTGCCATAGCGTGCATGTGCTTGCTGAAGAGAGATATTGAGAGGGAAAGTGAGAACTCAGCCCCTGGTGGTGTGACCATACTGCATTCTCTTCTCCTCCATTTTCCTCTTGGGATTTTGGGCATGCACGCACATGCAACCAACGTGAGTTTTCCACCAGGTCTGGAACACGAACTGCAGTCTTCTATCTGGGAGTTCAGCACTTTAACCACTACACCACCTGCTGGCCCTGATGTTCAGCATCTTTTAATAAGGTTATTGGCAATTTATGTATCTTTTTTGGGGAAAAAAATTTTAAGTTTGCCTTAAAAAGACAGAGGGAGAGAGAAAGAAAGAGAAATCACCTTCTCTCAAAAGAGTATGGTCATGCTGCCATTCCTTCTCCTTAGTTCTACTGTAGAAATTTTGGGCACACATGAAGCCAGTGTAGTTTTCAAACTACTGAGTCTAGGACTCAAACTGCAAAATTGGCCATGTGGGATCCAGCCACATTAACCTCCACACCAGTGGCCCCACCTGTTTTAAAATAGGTTGTGTGTGTGTGTGTGTGTGTGAGTGAGTGTGGTTCCTGTTAAGATACAGGAGTTCTTTATGTATTCTGGATAGTAACCCCTTACCAGATACATGATTTGAAAATATTTTGTCCCATTTCATAGGTTGCCTTTTTATTCTTGTTTCCTTTGCTACACGCAAGTTTTTATGTTTAATGTCCATTTGTTTATTTTTGTTTCTGGCATATTTATGAAATCATTACCATATACAATGACAAGAAGTTTTTCCTTGTGTTTTCTTCTATGCATTTTACAGTTTGGGTCTTACATTTCAATCTTTAATTTCTATTATTTTTAAAATATAATGTAAGGGAGGGGTCCAGCTTTATTCATTTGCATGTATATATCCAGCCACACTGGACTGAAAGAGAGGGAGGGAGTATGGCTTATTTCAAATACCATAGACTCTTGCTGTTCTTAACAACTTTTAGTGGATTTTCTTGAATAAGTAGTTTTTCGTCTGGTGTATGTCATAAAAGAATTTCCAGAGACTTTAATAGTTATTTTAAAATAATTTTGAACAGTTTTCCTGGGGGGAGCAAATCCACAGAACTTCACACATTGCCCTTATAGAAGTGAAACCCCTTGAGAATACTTTCACATTAATGGTTATTAGTCTGATATTAATAGCTATATCGGGTTTCTAATTTTTATTTTTTTTTCTAGAATATCCTTTATATACTTTGAAGCTTTTTATCATCCATGTATTTAAGGAGTGTGTGTGTGTGTGTGTGTGTGTGTGTGTTAATTTAGGCAGTCTGATAATCTGTTTCTTAACTAGTGAGTTACATTTATTGCAAGTACCAGTTTTTACAATTTAAGCTTTTTGTCTTTTCCCCTTCTTGCTTTCTTTCGGATATACTGATACATTTTATTAAATTTATTTTTTGCTTTACAAGTGTTAAATGTACATACTGTTTCTATTCTTTTTATGGTCATTAATATTTTTTCTTTCTTTTTTTTTGGAAAGGTTTTTTTGCTACAGGGCACGTGCTCTCAACAGAAAGACAGAGAGAGACAGAGAGACAGAAAGCGAGAAATCACCCCCTGGGGGGATGGCCACAGCGCAATCCCTTCTCCTCCATTCTCCTCTTGGAATCTTGGGCATGCATGTGCCCAGTGTGAGTTTAAGCCACCGGGTCCAGGACTTGAACTGCAGTCGACTACATGGGAGCGACATAGCCATTATGCTAACTGCTGGTCCCGGTTATTAATATTGTAACAAGCTAAATTAGCTTAAATGATGTTTAACTAAGACTTTAAAATAATCAGTTTCTTTATTATTTCCAAAGAGAAATTAAGGACCTTTGCTTTAGCTTTAATCCTCCTTATATCAGATAGGTATTGCAACATAGTAAAGCATTCTTTTTTTTTTAAGTATTAACTGCAGAATTTCAAACTTTCCATTTTTTTAAGAATTATTTTATTTAACTTTATTTAATTTGATCAGAGAGAGACAGAGTAAGGGAGAGAGAGAGGAGAGAGAGAAAGTGAGACAGCAAGGCACCAGGTCTGGGACTCAAACTGCGCTCAGCCATGTGGGAGTCCAGTAGTCTTACCCACCATGCCACCGACCAGCCCCAACATGTTTTTTTTTTAAATAATTATTTTATTTGACTTTACTTACCTATTTAAATTTGACCAGAGAGGGACAGCATGAGAAAGAGAGAGAAGGAAAGTGAGAAAGCAAGCCACCAGGTCCGGGACTCAAACTGTGGTTGGCCATGTGGGAGTCCAGCGCCCATAACCACCATGCCACCTGTGGCCCAAACATTCTTTTTTTTTTAAAGAGAATTTTGCTATAGGGGGCATGTACTCACTATAGAGACAGAGACAGAAAGTGAGAAATCACCCCCTGGGCGGATGGCCACTTCACAATCCCTTCTACTCCATTCTCCTCTCAGGATTATGGGCACATCTGCACACGCATCTGGCGTGAGTTTTCAGCTGCCAGTTCCAGGACTCATACCACAGTCGACCACATGGGTGTCCAGTTATGTAACCATTATGCCACCTGTTGGCCCCCATAGTAAAATTCAGTAGTTTAAAACAATAGCCATGTACTCATTATTCCTCATGAACTGTGGGTAAACTGGATAGTGCTGCTTATCTATCTGATATCGTCTGGGCTCAGTTTCAAGTCTATAGTCAGGTGTTGATGGAAATAACCAAACTCTATAAAAATATATTTTTAAATTATTTTATTTAACCTTATTATTTTAATTTGACCAGAGAGGGACAGAGTGAGAGAGAGGAGTGGGGGGAGTGAGAAAGCAAGCCGCCAGGACTAAAACCGTGGTCGGCCACGTGGGAGTCCAGTGCCCTTAACCACCACACCTTCTGCCGGCCCCTATAAAAATATTTTAAAAGATTTATTAGTACCTTATGAGTGAGCGTGACCTGTGAACACAATCTCTGGTAGTCTTTTTTTTTTTTTTTTAATTTAATGTTTGCCATGCTGTGCGCACATTCAGCAGAGAAAGACAGTGAGGGAGAATGTGAGATATCTCCCCTTGGAGAGTTTTTGAGTCTGCATGCATATATACCTGGTGTGAGTTTTAAGCTGCCAGGTCCAGGATTCGAACTGCGGTCAGCCATGTGGGAGTCCAGCACCTTAACTACTGTTCTACCTCCTGGCCCCTCTGGTAGTCTTAAAAAAGTATTCTAGAGTGCTTAGATACAAAAACTCTTTTATTTAGTTCTGAGAGTAGGAAATAAAAGCAAGACTGTAAATCAGCACATGGAGTTTTCATATTGGCCTGACCCAAGAAAAGTGGACCTTCTAGAAACAGTGGTTACAGGTTATAGGTAGGTTTAGAAATTCTTAAGTTAGTCATTGGTTAAAAGCACAAGTCTTTATCTCAAAAAGACAGTGGTTAATGTAACAGCTATGTCTCTGGACTCCCATGTAGTCGGCTGTGGTTCGAGTCCTGGACCCGGTGGCTTAAACTCACACCGGGCACGTGTGCGTGCATGCCCAAGATCCCGAGAGGAGAATGGAGAAGAAGGGATTGCAGCGTGGCCATCCCCCCTGGGGGGTGATTTCTCACTTTCTGTCTCTGTCTCTGTCTTTCTGGCGAGCACATGCACCCTATAGCAAAAACCTCTCCAAAAAGACAGATTTAGGAAAAAAGAATGTCTGAGTTTAACAGCTAAGAAGGCTTTGCTTTACATTTACATGATGCTGTACCAGCGCCGGGAGGTAGGGAGTATCTCCCAATAACTGGAGCAAAGCTGGTCTACTTTAGCAAGATTAGCGGCTCATTAGCTGGCCGGCTCTTCCCTGGTCTCAGGAGAAATTTAGAACAAAGTGGTCAGTTTCAGTCCTCGCAGGTGAAGGGTGAGCTGCGGCTGGCTGGCCCAGGATGGCTTGGGCTGGGATGGCTGTGCTCTCCCTCCTGTTTTTTCCAGCTAGTTCAGGCATCGTCCTGGTGCAGGCAGGGATCCAGGAGAGCTGAAGTCTGCAAGGCCTTTAGAGGCTTCAGCTTGAAACTAGCACACTGTAACTACTATCTATCCGCCACACAAGTCGGAAGGCCAGCCTAGGTGGGGAGGAAATGCCCCCCAGGTTTTGGAGTAAAGGAGCTGTGAAGTCACATTGCAAAGGGTGTGGATACAGGGAGGGGGTGAAGAATTAGGTCAGTCTTTGCCATCAGTATTGCACAGTCACCCTCCCCGTTCAATGACTAGTTTTATTTTGTTGGCATTATCATTGCCTTACACAGTCAATATTTGTTTCGATTTGCCCACATGTTAATCATTACTCCCTCTTGCTTCAGAAAGGCCTTTCTTCTAGAATACTTTATTTTTTTCCTGACGGATTACTTTGAGAAGTTTCTCTGGTGAGGAGCTGTTAATGGTAAATGACCAGTTTTTATCTACTGAGGTCTTTTATGTCTGTCCCAGTTCTGGATGTGTATTTCCACTGAATGCGTCGTTCTAGCCTGGCTGTTATTTTTCTCTGCTCTCCTGCTCTCCTTAAATAGGTGTTCTACTTTAACCTGGCCTATTTTCTCATGGTTTTATAATCATGAGTTATGAGCTGATGTTTTACTGATCTTAATATGTGGGAATTCTGAAAGATTCACATTGTGGGGTGTTTCTCCAGAAAAAAAAAAAAAAATTTCTTGGACAGAGATTTCCTAGACCAGGCAGGAAACATTACCTCAGATGCCAAGCCCCTCTGCGACAATTTGCTAGCGGAAGATCACCCCACCCCCAACTTTCACCACCAAGTGTGAGGAGTACTTAGACAGCTGAGGTCCACAGGGACCCTGACTTTGAGTACTTAGATTTATTTTCTACATCCTGTTTCACTGAAGGTCTTAATCTTACATGTTGTCCTAGATATAATTCTCCACCTTGTTTGGGTCCAAGTCCTGGTCTCCTGGCCTCCAATGGCTCTTGAATTCCAAAGTGGTTGAGATTGGTATGCAGGGCTGGCCCCATGGCCTAGTGGTTGAGAGAGCCAGATCCTGTATGGCCAACCGTGGTTCAGATCCTGGTCCCAGCAATGTGAAAAACACACCAAGTGCACGTGTGTGTCTAGACTCCCTTCAGAACTGAGAGATGGAGGAGAAGGTATTGTGGAGAGAACACACCCTATTTGAGGGATGTTTTTTTCCCTTTCCCTCTCTGGTGAATGCATGCACCCTCTGACAATTTAAAAAAAAAAGAAGATTGGCATGCAAAGCAGGACATTTCTGGTTTCTTTTATCCTTATAAATACAGTATTTATTACTTTTTAAAATTGTATTTAAAAATTTTTAATTTATGGAGGCCACAGGGTGCTTGTGCTTGCAGGGAAAGACAGATAGAAACAATGAGAAGGAAAGTGACAAATCACCCCCAGGAGGGATGGCCATCCTGCAATCCCCTCTCCTCCATTCTCCTCTCAGGATTCTGGGCATGAATGCTCATGCTACTAGCCATGATTCCTAAGCTGCCAGATCCAAGACTCAAACTGTGACCAGTCATGTGAGAGTCCAGTGCCTTAACGACCATGCCACCTGCTGCCCTGATGCAGTATTTTTTTTTTCTTTCTTTCTTTTTTTTTTTTTTTTTTGAGAGGTTTTTGCTATAGGTGTGTGCGCTCGCCAGACAGAGAGAGACAGAGATAGAAAGTGAGAAATCACCCCCCAGGAGGGATGGCCACGCCGCAATCCCTTCTCCTCCATTCTCCTCTCGGGATCTTGGGCACGCACGCACATGCGCACCGGGTCTGGGACGCAAACCGCAGTCGGTCAACTACGTGGGAGTCCAGCGACATAGTCATTACGCTAACTGTTGGTCCCCTGATGCAGTATTTTAACCTAATTCTTTTTACAGACAATGAGACAATTGCTGTCACATTTATTGATTGACCTCAGAAGAAAGGAGCTCCTCTCTCCCTTCCATTCTCCCTTTCTTTTCCCTGTTCTTCTTTCCCCTCCACCACAATTGCTTTACTTCGCATCTGCACGTTTTTCCTTCACTGAACTGAGACAGAATGGCTGACATCAAGGCATTTTATAAGAATACGTATTAGAATGTGTCTTTTATAAACAAGTATATTCTCCAACATAGCCACAATACCATTATTCAACTCAAGAAATGTAACACTGATTCAAGATTATCTAACATACAGTTTTAATTTATCCATAGTTATTCCAAAATGTCATTTACAGCTGCCCTGTCCAATTTCCGACCAAGGATGACACGTTGCATTTATTTGTCTTGCTTCTTAAGCATTCTCAGTCTAGAATGGCCTTTCTACCTCTTTCTGTCTCATGATATTAACACTTTGAAAAGTTCAGACCAATTTTTGTTTTAATTGCCAGAGGGCGAGTGCACTTATCAGAGACTGAAACAGACAAAGAGAGAGAGGGACTAGGAAAAGGTGCCTCTCCAGTGGGGTACGGTCATGGTGGAAGTCCTTCTCCTCCACCTCTCCAACCTGTCAGGATTGGGACATGCATGCATATGCACCTAGCGTGTTTTCCTAGCCATCAGGGCCTGGATTCACATGTTGGCCATGTGGAATACAACGCCCTTAACCAATAAGCCACACGGGACCAGCGCAGACCGGTTGTTTTGTAAGATGTTCCACATCTGTACTTCCTGATTGTTTTCTCATGATTATGCCCAGATGGAGCATTTTTGGCAAGGAATCTACATAGCTGTGTAATTCTCGTTAAGTCACATCAGGAGACTCACGAAGCCTATCTGTCTCCTGTTCCTAATGTTAGGTTTAATGACTTTGTTCACATGTTCAAATTCTCTCTTTATAATTAATAATCCCTCTCTTTGTGCTTAGTGAGTAATCTATGAGTATCTTGTTTCCCAACAACTTTTCATTGTATTTTTGGTCTCCATTGGTGGCCTTGCCTGAGTCAGTTATTACATTAGTGCTTACAACATGATGGGTTTCTAATTCTGTTATTTCTTCTATGTTTAGTAACTGGCATTCTTAAAATAAAAAAAAGAGAGCTTTCAATCACCACCTCCTACCTGGTATGTTTGGTATCTCTATGGATTCATGGATTCCTTTTCTTAAAACTTTAGGGGACCATCGGATGGCATAATGGTTACATTGCTGGACATCCATGTAGTTGACTGCAGTTTGGAGTCCTGGACCCAGAGACTTAAAACTCACACCAGACCATATGCCTAAAATTCTGAGAGGAGAATGGAGGAGAAGGGATTGTGGTGTGGCCATTCCATCTGGGGGGTGATTTCTTGCTTTCTGTCTCTCTATCTCTCTCTGTTCTCTCTGGCAAGTACGTATGCTCTATAGCAGAAATCTCTCTGTCTAAAAACAAAATAAAACAAAATGCATGCCAGGTGCATGTGCATGCATGCCCATAATCCCGAGAGGAGAATGAAAGAAAAGGGATTGCAGTGTGGCCATCCTCTCTGGGGGTAGGGGAGGGGTGATTTCTCACTTTCTGTCTCTCTCTGTTTCTCTGGCAAGTGCACACTCTCTATAGCAAAAATCTCTCTCAAAATAATTTTTAGTTAAGGTTTAACATTCCTAACATGCATAGATCTTCAGTGTACAGTTTGATGGTTTTTACATATGTGTCAACCCATGTAATCACCAGCCAGCTATAGGTCAAGATGCAGACATTCTTCATCATTTTGAAAAGGCTCATCCAAGCCCCTTCCCAGTCAATGTGCCCTGCTCCTCCTCATGCTCCTACCTCCCCACCCCTCTAGGTGACCACTGTTTTATTTCTATGCTCCTTGACTAGTTTTACCTGTTCCTGAACATCATCTAAGTAAAATCATGTAGTGTGTACTCTTTGATCTGGCTTTCTCGCTTCACACTTTGTGCGAATGGCCCTTTTGCATCTATCAGTCATTTGTTCTTTTCACTGATAGTGAGGTACATCAATATACTATAGTCTGTTTATTCATCCTACTTCTTTTTTTAATTGCCAGAGAGTGTGTGTGTTTGACAGAGAGAGGGGGAGAGAGAGAGAGAGAGAGAGAGAGAGAGAATTTCTCAACAGGGAGTGGTCATGCCGTAATCCTTTTACTTCCATTTCTCCATTCCATTAGGATTTTGGACATGTATGCTCACATTCCTGGTGTATTTTCCAGCTGCTGGAGCCAGGCTTTAAAATATTTTTAAAATTTAGATTTAGGACTTTGTGCCCCGCCCCATCCCATGGGGACATCCGTTCTAGCAAAGAGCCTTGCCATATGGCAGGCCACCTGTGACTGGAAAGCTGTGCAGCCAAGACCCATGACTCATCCCCTCCTCCACTCACCTTTTAACTCTCAGGTGTGTTGATTAGGACTTTGAGAAGACCTTTTGCCCCTCCCTGCCCCATCAGGACATCCGTTCCAGAATGGGGTTACTGAGCTGCAAAGAGACTGTGGCTTATCCCCTGCCATATGCCTCTGAATTCTAAGACTTCACCATTTTCTGATCTCTTCTGTCGACAGAAAATAACCAACTCTAATAATTAATAATTAATGTAGTTTCTTTTTTTTTTTGAGAGGTTTCTGCTATAGGGCACATGCACTTGCAAGAGAGACAGAGACAGAAAGTGAGAAATCACCCCCCAGGAGGGATGGCCACACTGCAATCCCTTCTCCTCCATTGGGATCTTGGGGACACATTCATACGTGCCTGGCGTGAGTTTAAGCCACTGGGTCTAGGACTCAAACGGTGGTCGACTACATGGGAGTCCAGCAACATAGACATTACACCAACTGCTGGTCCCAATGTAGTTTATTTCTAAGCAGAATATGAGGGACCTAGGCCCAGAAAGGAGGCAAAATATACTGTAATTGGTTGAAATATACATTTTAAAGATACTATGCCAGGACAGGATACAGGAAGAGTCCTGTTAATGGAAAAATGTTCTGTTAATGTTTGTGGGTGTGACTCTGCCTAGGCCCTCTGGAAAGGACTTTGGAAAAATAGAAAAAAGCAGTCAGACTTCTGTTTGTACTTCTATCTTCCTGAATTAAAGCTCAGCAGCTCAGTCTTGGGTACACCCGTTCTCTAGAAGCTGGGAAGACTTCGAATCAACCAAGACCAGTGACAACAGTGCAAGTTGCTGGTGAGCATCCGAGAGGTAGAGCAGCAGAGAGATTGCCAGTCACTTACTACCACGTACCTTTGAATACTCAGGATTAACTCGAATTTAGGAAGGAACATATACATCATCAGATGACTAGAAACCATTGCAGAAGCACAGAAATATGAGCAACCAAGAAAATACCTCTCCCCACAGGGAAAAAAATCAACTCCTCATCATCCACAGACAACACAATGGGATGTGTGGAAATGTCAGACAAACAATTCAGAATATTTATATTGACAAAACTAAATGAGATACAAGAAAAAAAGAGACAATGAACTCCAGGAGATGAAGAATCAAATGGAATTGTTGGAGGTGAAGACTGAGGTATGGGAAATTAAAACCTCCCTCAAAAGTATTAAAAGCAGATTAGATTGCACAGAAGATAAAATATTGAACATAGAAGACAAAACCTCTGATCTAGAAAAAATTATCAAAAAAACTGAGAAAACTACCAAGAAAAATAAGGACAATGTGCAAGAAATACTAGCTATCACTAAACACCCAAACATACAGATAATTGGTATCCCAAAAAGTGAAGAAAATGATAAGGGCATTGATAATTTATTCCATAAAATCTTGAAAGAAAACTTTTCAAACCTAGAGAGGCATTTGAACATCCAGACCCAAGAAATACAAAGGACCCCAAATAGAATCAACCCTAGATCTTCTCCAAGGCACATCATAGCCAGACTGGCCAAAACCACAGACAAAGACAAGATACTAAAATTGGCAAGAGAGAAACGTAAAGTTACTTACAAAGGTTAGGTTAACATTAGACCTTTCGTCAGAAACAATGCAGGCAAGGAAAGAATGGGGAAATACAGTCAAAGTGTTAAGTGAAAAACAATTTCAACCAAGATTACTATACCCAGGAAGATTATCCAGCATATGGGAAAAAAAGATACAAACTTTCTCAGATAAACAAAACCTGAAAGAATTTACCATCTCCAGATCAGCAAGGTTAGGTTAACATTAGACCTTTCGTCAGAAACAATGCAGGCAAGGAAAGAATGGGGAAATACAGTCAAAGTGTTAAGTGAAAAACAATTTCAACCAAGATTACTATACCCAGGAAGATTATCCAGCATATGGGAAAAAAAGATACAAACTTTCTCAGATAAACAAAACCTGAAAGAATTTACCATCTCCAGATCAGCTCTTCAAGAAGTTCTGAAGGGAGTGCTATACCAGGAAAACTAAAGTCAGACAGACAGATATCAGACAACAATAAACAACCAAGAAAATGACTCACTTAATGATAGGAACATATCTGGAAATATTGATAATAACACTGAATGTCAATGGATTAGATTCTCCGATCAAGAGACACAGATTGGATGAATGGATAAAAACACAGAAACCCTCTGTCTGTTGTCTATAAGAAACACACCTATAGATAAAGTCATACATAGAGTAAAAGTGAAGGTCTGGAAAAGGGTATTCCATGCAAATGGAAATCAAAAAAGGGTTGGAATCATGATACTTTGCAGACAAAATAGGTTTTAAGACAAAAACTATAAGAAGAGACAAAGAAGGGTATATAGTAGTATGTACTATAATAGCATATAGTAGTAGCAGTAGTAAGGGTATATATATATATATATATATATATATATAGTAGTAAAAGGGCTAATTAATCAAGACATAACGCTTATAAATATCTATGCACCCAACTCAGGAGCATCTAAATACATGAAGGAAAGACTACTAGATTTAAAAGGAGAAATAGGCTGCAACACTGTAATTGTTGGGGTCCTCAACATTCCATTATCTTCTTTAGACAAACGTTCTAGGAAAAAGATAAGCAGAGAGATACAGGACCTAAATGATACTATAAATCAAATGGACTTGACAGACATCTATAGAACTTCCCACCCTAAAACCACAAAATATACATTTTTCTCACCCTTGCATGGAACCTTTTCAAAGATTGACCATATGATAGGGCAATCAAGCCTTTATGGATTCAAAGGCGTAGTAACTATATCCAACATCTTCTCTGACCATAATGGAATTAAATTTGCTATTAATTTTAGGAAAAATCCTTGAAAATACACAAACATGTGGAAACTAAACAACCTTCTTCTGAATGACTTCTCAACTACCAAAGAAATTAAGTCTGAAATGAAAAGACTTATGGAAGCAAATGTTAATGAGTACTTGAGTTTCCATAATCTATGGGACACCACAAAAGCAACCATAAGAGGGAAATTTAATTAGTGCACATAAGAAAAAGATGGAAAGATGGCAAGTGGACAACCTAACATCATGCCTCAGGGAACTGGAAAAACAACAGCAACAACAACAACAACAAAATGCCAGGAGAAAAGAAATAATAAAGATTTGAGCAGAAATAAATGAAATAGAAAATAAACGAACTACACAGAAAATAAATGAACTACACAGAAAATAAATAAAAGCAAAAGCTGTTTTTTTAAGAGATTAATAAGATTGACACATCATTAGCTAGACTGATTAAGAAAAAGAAAGAAAGAAACCAAATAAATCAAATACCTAATGAAAGAGGCAATATTACAACAGACACAAAATAAATACAAAACATCATTAGAGTATACTATGAGTGACTATATGCCAACAAACAAGAGAACTGGAGGAGATGGACAAATTCCTGGATGCATATAATCTATCAAGATTGAATCAGGAGGACAGGAAGCCTTAATAGGCCCGTAAAAAGCCATGTGATTGAATCAGGAATAAATAATCTTCCAACAAAGAAAAGTCCAGGTCCACATTGCTTCACTTCTGAATTCTACAAAACTTTTAAAGAATAGTTAACCCCCATTCTACTCAAATTATTTCTAAAGATCCAAAAGGAAGGAACCCTCCCAAATTCATTTTATGAAGCCTCCATCATCCTCATTCTCCAAATGGATAAAAATATGACAAAATAAGAAAACTACAGACCAGTATCTCTGATGAACATAGATATAAAAATCCTCAACAAGATACTTGGAAATCGTATCCAACAACATACTAAAAAGATTATTCATCATGATCAAGTACTTTACTCCAGGGATGCCAAGGTGGTTCAACATATGCAAGACCATAAACATAACACATCCAGAGACATTCTTCACAGATAAACAAAAGACCATCAGAATTCGTCTGGAATCATAAAAAAACTCTGACTGCCAAAACAATCCTGTGCAAGAGTAGAGTGGGTGGCATTTCACTCCCTGACCCCAAAATATACAATAAAGTTGTGTTAATCAAAACAGCATGGTACTGGCACAAAAACAGACAGGTGGATCAATGGAATAGAATAGAGGCCTCAGAAATAAACCCCAGAATACACATCCAAGTGATTTTTGACAAAAGATACCAGTCAATCCAGTTGGAAAATGAAAACCTCTTTAGCAAATGGTGCTGGAAAAACTGGGTATCCACTTGCAGAAAGATGAAACTGGATCTCCATCTTTCACTATTTAAAAAAAAAATCAACTCAAAATGGATTGAAGATCTGAACCTAACAACTCAAACTATAAAACTACTGGAGGAAAACACTGGGGAGACTCTGTGAGACACTGGGGTAGGCAAAGTCTTTTTAAATAAGACCCCCAAAGCACAGACAAGGAGGATTACATCAGATTAAGAAGTTTCTGCACAGTAAAGGGCACAGTAATTAGTGTGAATCAACAACCCTCGGAATGGGAGAATATTTTTTGTAAACTGTGCCTCAGGTAAGGGACTGATAATTAGAATACACAGGGAACTCAAGTGGCTTACCTGAGAAAAAAGTGATTAACCTAATTAAAAGATGGGAAAATGAACTGAACAAAAAACTAAGGAAGACATACAAACAGCCAAAAACACATGTGAGGAAATGTTCAACATCCCTCATCATAAGGGAACACAGATTAAGAACACGATGAAATACCACCTAACCCCTGTCAGAATGGGAAAGATTAAAAATACAAAAAATGGTAAGTGTTGGCAAGGTTGTGGTGAAAGGGGAACTCCCCTACACTGTTGGTGGGAATGTAAATTAGTCCAGCCATTGTGGAAAACCATACGGAGTTTCCTCAAAGCCCTACAAATAGAACCTACCATATGATCCAGCAATTCCACTTCTGGGTATCTAACAAAAGGACAGGAGAATGCTCAGTTGGAAAAGCGCTTGGTTATTGTGACATTATTCACGATTGCTAAGACATGGAAGCAACTCAAATGTCCATGAACAGATGAATGGATTGAAAAAGTGTGGCACATATACTCTATGGAATACTATTCAGCCATAAAAACAGCAATATCCTGGGATTTGATAGAAAGTGGTCGAATATGAAAGGTTTATTGCTAAGTGAAGCAAGCCAGGCTATGAAAGAGACACTGTATATCTCCACATAATATATACCGACTCTCCACACTATGGTAGAGATCAAAAGATTGGAGAAGATAAAAGCAGTGAAAATATTTATGGACACTGGAGACAGGGTGGAAAGAGGGTGGAAGAGCTGGGATTTGATAGAAAGTGGTCGAATATGAAAGGTTTATTGCTAAGTGAAGCAAGCCAGGCTATGAAAGAGACACTGTATATCTCCACATAATATATACCGACTCTCCACACTATGGTAGAGATCAAAAGATTGGAGAAGATAAAAGCAGTGAAAATATTTATGGACACTGGAGACAGGGTGGAAAGAGGGTGGAAGAGGGCAAAAGTATAGGGAAGGAAATTGGGGAGAAAAAAATAGAGAGGTAAGACATTTGTGGGACACAAAAAATAGTTTATTACCTGTTGATGATAACGTGTATAGTATTCTCAACCGGTCTGATCTGAGCTGCATTTCATGTTGGGTAAATTCTCTTTACAAGCTAAATGATGTATAGAAATCAAATGTTTAAAAAAATAATAAATTTTTTAAAAGTTAGATTTAATCACTGTACGTCTTTATAGACTATTAAAATATTTTTTCCGGCATGAATACAGTGACTACTGGTCAAGCCAAAGATATTACCATATATGTTATCATCAACAGATAAATTTTCATCTTTGAGTTTTTAAATTTTTCTCCCTGATCTTCTCTCTCTCACCCTTTATTACCTACCTCCTTCTCTATTGTCTCTAGTATGTACAGTTACTCTTTCTGCTATTATACCTTTCAATCTTTCAGTTTGTACCACCGAGTGCAGACAATTGGTATATATTAAGAGAGGATATACAATGCCTGTCTTTCATAGTCTGGCTTGGTTCCCTTAGCACAATTAGCCATGTGGAATCCAGCTTCCTCTGCATAGTACTTAACCACTGTGCTATGGGGTTGAATCCTTCTTACTGCTGATGGATAATGCAATTATTTTCAGTTTGGGGCTCTTATGAACATCACTGATATGTACATTTGCTAGTTCATGCACTTCACACACACACCCACAGGGGTTGAATTCATGCGTATTGAGCAGGCGTATGTCTAGCTGTAGAAGATAATGTCAAATATTTTTCCAATGACTACCAATTTACGGCACTGCTATCAGCAAAGCATGAGCTAGTTTGTCGACACGTTGTAATTTTAGTTTTTTAAAAAAAATTTGAAAGAGATTTTTGCCTTTGTGCTCTCTGGAGAGACATAGAGAGACAGAGAGACAGAAAGCAAGAAGTCATCCCCTAGGAGGATGAGCCATGCCACAATCCCTTCTCCCCCATTCTCTTCTGGACCTTGAGCTCATACACACATGCTCTGAGTGTGAGTTTTAAGCCACCAGGTCTGGGACTCAAACCACAGCCAACCACGTGGGAGTCCAGAGACACAACCATTATGCCATCCGTTGATCCCTAGTCTTTTAAATTTTAACCATCTGGTTTATGTGCCATTATCTCTTGTAATGATTTATTTTCATTTTTCTTCTCTTCCTTTTTTTAGAGAGATTTTTGCTATAGGGCATGTGCGCTTGTCAAAGAGACAGAGAGACAGAAAGTGAGAAATCAGACCCCAGGAGGGATGGTCTTACTGCAATCCCTTCTCCTTCATTCTCCTCTCAAGAGTTTGTGTACACACAGGAACCAAGGAGACCAGCTACATAACCATTATGCCATCTTCTGGTCCCTAATTTTCATTTTTCTGATAACTAATTATATTGATTACTTTTTCAAATGCTTATTGGACATTTAGATTCCTTCTTTTTAAAAGTGGTTATTTGAATTTCTTGCCCAGGTTTTTAAATTCTGATTTTTTAGTTTACTTGTGCAAGTTCTTTATATATCTCACTTTTGTTTATTCATTTCTTCCATGAGAAAGACAGAGAAAGAGTGAGAAGTATCCCTATCAGGGCCCTCATGCCATGATCCACCTCAACCTCAGCCAGCCCAGCCCATGGGAATCTGTGTGTGCTTCCTGTGTGTACAAAGAGATCTCAGGATGCGAACCTGGGACCCTCCCAGGTGGGTCCAGCGTTGCAGAGTGTTGACTTACCATGGCACCACCATCTGGGTCCCGTATATACTCTTTCTTTCAGTCCTTTGTTCAGTATCTGCATCCGGACTGTTATCTCCCTTTATAAAATGCAGATGGCGCCTCCATCCTTCTCACTGGGCACCTCATCGTCTCTGGTATGACGGTGGGTCCAGGCTCGATTTGTTCTTTCTTTGCACCGAATCTAGAATTAACTGTTCTCCAAGGATCCTTGGTTCCTTTTTGTGAGGAATGACTCCTTTTCCCCCTTCTAGGGATGTTTTTAAATTTACTTGTGCAAGTTATTTATATATCTCACTTTTTGTTTGTTGATTCATTTCTTCTTACGTTTTCATGAGCTGATCAAGTATGTTATAACCCAGCACTTCCATCTTAAAGTGTGGGGCGTTTGAGGAAATACCTGCTTCCCCTACCCCTGACGTGGCGGCTGTGTGCATGCTTAGTACCCTTATTCTACTGTTCATCCTCCCAACTTTAAAAATAAAAGAACACTCTCACACACTGTTGGTGGGGAAAGAAAAGTGCCACTGCCATTTGGGAAATGGTTTGGTGCTTTCTTATAAAAGTGCCATTGACCCAGCAACCTGACTCCTGGATGTCTGCCCGAGAGAAATGAAACATATGTTCACAAAAAGACTTAGTCACGCATGTTTCTATTTGCGCTATTCATAGCAGCTCAACCTGGAAATGCACCACACGTCCATCAACAGTATAATAGAAAAACAAATTGCGCTACCTTCACACAATGGCTTACTACTCAACCACAGAAAGAAAGAGCCACTGATAAACAGATGAATTTCAAAACCTTCATGTTGAGTGAAAGAAGTTGGGGCACAATGTTGCGTGATTCCACATACGGAGCCCCAGGGAGGACAAGCCAATCTACAGCAATGGAAAGCAGAAGAGCCACTGTTTCTAGAAGAGAACTTTCTGGGAAGGGGCACGGGGCACTTTCTAGGGTGGTGGTGTTCCCCACATAGGTTGGGGTGTGGATTACACAAGTGTGCATCTGTCAGAGCTATACAGTGAAGATTTACGTATGCAACATAAGTAAAATGTTCCTGGTGTGTATAAATACATGTGTGCATGTGTGTACAATTTGTCTCTGGATTTAAAAAGTAAATTAAAAGAAAAGAAGGATGGAAATATCAACCACCTAGCAAAAGCTTATTCAGCTGAAGAGATTGCGTTAACTTAACTTCAGGGAACATTCCAGCCAAAGGGAGAAACAGGCGTTGTCCGCAGTCCAGAGGCTCAGCTTTGGTTTTGCTTTGCTTAGGGGTTACTTGCCTTTTAAAAATGATCCAGTAGTTCCCTCCTGCTTCACCAGGTGGCAGTGTCGTATCAGTCAGCCAGGGGCCTCGGCGGTGTTGGATCCCAGCAGATATTCCAACTCTCTGGGGCTGTGAAGAACTGGTTTCCTCAGAAATCATCAACCGTCATTTTTTCAGGAGACAATAAGGCTTATTCGGATTGCCTATTTAATTTACCAGGTTTAGCCAGGACAAACTTTTATCTGTTCCCCCAAATTAGATGCCACCAGTGCAGATTTTCAAGATACTGTGTATAAGGCCCTACAGAGAGCTGGGCAGAATGTTCAAATGTGGTAGTCCCTTATGGTGGGGGACCCAGTCCAAGACTCCCAGTGGCTGGCTGAGACCGCAGACATGACGAACCTTCTGTAGGTTGCGTTTCTTCAGGCTGATAGCCTAGACAGCTGCTAGGTGACTAACAGGCGGGGAGGTGGGTAGCCCAGATCACTGGACAGAAGGATGATTCCCATCCCAAGCAGGACAGCCCAGATTTCATCATGCTACTCAGCACAGTGTAATTACAAACTTATGACTTGTTGGGGCCAGCGGGTGGTATACTGGTTAAAGTGCTGGACGCTCATGTGGTTGACCATGATTCGAGTCTCAGATGCAACGGCTTGAAACTTACGCTGGGCCTGTGTCTGTGCGTGCCCATAATCCTGAGAGGAGAATGGAGGAGAAGGGATTGTGGCATGTCCATCTGCCCTGGGGTGTGGATGGGTTCATTTTTTACTTTCTGTCTCTCTGGTGAGCACATGCACCCTATAGGGAAAAAAAAAACCTCTCGGGATCAGCAGATGGCATAATGGCTATGTCGCTGGACTCCCATGTAGTTGACCTTGGTTTGAGGCCTGGACCTGGCGGCTTAAACTCATGCCAGGCGCATGTGCGTGCGTGCCCAAGATCCTGAAAGGAGAATGGAGGAGAAGGGATTGCAGCGTGGCCATCCCCCCTGGGGGGTGATTTCTCGCTTTCTGTCTCTCTGTCTCTCTCTGTCTTTCTGGCAGGCGCACACACCCTATAGCTAAAATCTCTCAAAAAAACTCAACAAACAAAAAACTCTCTAAAAATAAAAAATAAAACGTATGAATTGTTTATTTCTAGAATTTTCCATTTAATATTTTGGACCATGGTTAGCCATAGGTAGCTGAAACATGGAATTAAAAAGCACAGACAAGAGGAGACTACTGTAATGAAATGTCACCCTCCTGGAACAGGTGGCCCATGTGCCACAGGGTCCTCCTGGAGGGTTTGGGAAACTGGGCATGGGTCCCCTTCTGTAGTCCCTCTCCCACTTCCCCACAGAGGCACCCTCCACGACTTTTCCCTTCTGTTTTATTGGAGTGCCTCTGGCGACACTGGTCATTACTAGCATTTGTATTTGCGGAGCAGCAGGCTCTGTTTCAGTGGTTGATGCTGTCATTTTACTCTGGAACTGTGAAGTACCCCAATTAGGATAATAGGTAGGGACTATTCATATCCTGAGTTTTCCAGAGAGGAATCAGACAACAGGGGGCTCTGTGATTTCCCACTGCTGGCCAGAGGGCCTGGCATGACCCTAGCATGTGGACTCCAGGGTGGCAATCCAGGCAGAGGGACCCCGGGGCTCTTCTAATTTAGTGGCCAAGCAAAACAATAGAATGTAAATTTTGGCAAATATTTTGCTTTTCATCCTTTGAACATTCCTGGACAGGTGAAGCAATCCAATGTTTGCCTTATAGTTGTGTGTCCAGTGCAGGCTGCATACCTGTTAGCATCTGAGCTAGAACTTCTAGATTATCTGCAGCAAAAGAAAATAAGGTATATGATCTTTTTAGAAGCCTTGTCAGGGCCAGCAGTTGGTGTAATGACTATGTTGCTGGACTCCCATGGAGTCGACCAGGGTTTGAATCCCGGACCCAGTGGCTTAAATTCACGCTGGGCGCATGTGCGTGCATGCCCAAAATCCCGAGAGGAGAATGGAGAAGAAGAGATTGCAGTGTGGCCATCCACCCTGGGGGGTGATTTCTCACTTTCTGTCTTTCTGACTCTTTCTGTCTTTCTGGCGAGCGCATGCACCCTATAGCAAAAACCTCTCTAAAAGAAAAGAAAAGAGCTAGAAGCCTCGTCTATGAAGAAAACCTAAACAGCAAGAAAATGATCCTGTTTTCTTGTTATTACTTAGCACATGGTGGTAAGTAATCAGGATCCCTTCAGCAGTTTCTCATTTAGGCAGCTCCTTTGTTTATGCTGAAGGGAGTAGGGCTGCAGAAATATCCCCCTATGCATGCGTGTTCCTTGCCTGCTAGCAGATACATATGGGCGTGGGATGAAGGTTTGTGGACTGAGTGGCCTGTGGCCTTCTTGGCAACACACACCTGAAATTATCTTTGGCCCTCTAATTCCAGTGTGCCTCATTATGTGGGATGTCCTGTTTCCTCTTGGAATGAATCCTTTTTCAAAGACACACTTTGCCGGGCAACGACTTTAAGTTTGCTGGACTCCCATGGAGTCGACCAGGGTTTGAATCCCGGACCCAGTGGCTTAAATTCACGCTGGGCGCATGTGCGTGCATGCCCAAAATCCCGAGAGGAGAATGGAGAAGAAGAGATTGCAGTGTGGCCATCCACCCTGGGGGGTGATTTCTCACTTTCTGTCTTTCTGACTCTTTCTGTCTTTCTGGCGAGCGCATGCACCCTATAGCAAAAACCTCTCTAAAAGAAAAGAAAAGAGCTAGAAGCCTCGTCTATGAAGAAAACCTAAACAGCAAGAAAATGATCCTGTTTTCTTGTTATTACTTAGCACATGGTGGTAAGTAATCAGGATCCCTTCAGCAGTTTCTCATTTAGGCAGCTCCTTTGTTTATGCTGAAGGGAGTAGGGCTGCAGAAATATCCCCCTATGCATGCGTGTTCCTTGCCTGCTAGCAGATACATATGGGCGTGGGATGAAGGTTTGTGGACTGAGTGGCCTGTGGCCTTCTTGGCAACACACACCTGAAATTATCTTTGGCCCTCTAATTCCAGTGTGCCTCATTATGTGGGATGTCCTGTTTCCTCTTGGAATGAATCCTTTTTCAAAGACACACTTTGCCGGGCAACGACTTTAAGTTGCATTCGGGCCTTCCGGTTGTATGTTTGGGAGGCACGTCTTTGCCCGGGGTTTCCTCTGAGGACTCTGAATTATAGCTCTTTATGGTAGCTTTGTACACACACGCAGCTGATGTAGACACCTGTCTCCCTTCCTGTCCTCGCATTCGCTAGGGCGGGGTCCCTCGCTGAGGCTGCTGCTGCTCTGTGTGCGGGCAGCCCGGAGCCTGGTCAGGACCTGGAGCCTCACGCAGGTTGCAGGTTTCCCATTACGAAAGATTGTTGCCATGGAAACAATCAGAGGTTCGGGATTAGGCAGATCAGGAGCTGTCCTGGGGAGATGGTTCTGGCCCCTGCTCGTCAGAGGGAGGGAAAGGCCTCACATGAAGGGGCTTAGGGAGTCTCTTGGAACCCCCCAGATGAGAGGTTTTTGAGTGGCCGCTCCTGACTGCGCCTGGAGAGACGTGAGACACCCCCCTGGAGCTGTACCTTCCAGGCTGTCCTGTCCCAAGTGAGGCCATCATGCCAGCAACTCGCCCAGCGCCACATGAGCTCCTGCTCCGAGTTCTCACAGACCTCGACTCCCTGCTCAGGAAGGCACGCTCCAGTGCACAGAGACATAACCGCTGTATCGGAGGAGAGGTGTGGTCGTAAAGGTAAGTCTGCAGGCGTCCAGGGCAGGCCTGGGGAGTGAGGAAGGCCTCCCAGGTGACACAGTGAAAAAACTATAGGAGGGTATTTGGGTCAAAGTACAACACGTTCAACAACAGAGCGGAAAAGGCCAGAAAGCCGGGGCTCGCTGGGGCGGAGATAGCTCCGTGTGGTGTGTCGTGAGGTCAAGCCACGTGGCTGATGTCGCTGCAGGTGGCCGTGGGTACCAGACATGAGAGATTTCACCTGCTAGCATGTGAGGACGCTCAGAGTGCCTGATGCAGACGGTGGCTGTGGTGAGCAGGGATGGCCTGGGTTCTGCTTCAGAAACACGTCGACCCCGGTCCTGATGCCTTCGTCCAAGGGAGATTCATCTCTCCCTCTGGTCAGTCTGACGCTGGCGAGAGTAGGGGAGACAAGACTGCCTCTCTCCCCTGTCGGAGTCCCGGCTGGGTCTGAGAATTAGACTGACCTAAGACAATGACCAGGAGAAGAGCTTACTGATTTAAATGAGATTTACATGGTATAGGAGCCCTCAGGAGGAAATGAAGACGCGGTGAGATGGCAAAACCCACATACTTTTGTACGAGGCTGGAAAAGAAAGACAATTGTGGAAAGGTAACGAAATTACGTGGGGAGGATAAAGGAAGATAATTGTTTTAACAAGGCCTATTTATAGAGTTCTCTTGGCTATGCCTCCCCATCAAAGAATGTTCCTTTTCTGCTGTTACAGAGAGAGCGTCTTTCACAGGGGAAATCTTTTTTTGGGGTGTGTGTGTGTATGTGTGAGTGTGTGTGGGTGTTTTAATTATCAGAGGGCGTGTGTGCTCACCAAAGAGAGAGAAAAAGTGGGGAGGGAGAGGGAGAGAACAACTGGCACTTGGTCACCCCACCATCCCTCGTCTTCCTTTGCTACACCCTGTTGGGATCCGAGACACACACATCCAGGCCCAGTGTTTTCCTAGCCTCTGAGGCTGGACTCGAACCACAGCCAGCCTTGTAGGCCCAACTCGCCTTAATCTAGACTGTGGGGCCAGCTCCCCGGGAGACTTTATCTCCGGTTTTCAGGAAGGAAAGGGGAGATTAGAATGCCTTTCTTGCCCCTGCTGTTTTTTTTTTTTTTTTTTTGGAGAGATTTTCACTGTAGGGCGCGTGCGCTCGCCAGACAGACAGAGAGAGACATAGAGACAGAAAGCGAGAAATCACCCCCCAGGGGGGATGGTCACGCCGCAATCCCCTCTCCTCCATTCTCCTCTCGGGATCTTGGGCATGTACGCACACGCACCCGGCGTGAGTTTTAAGCCACCGGGTCCGGGACACGAACCGCGGTCGACTACATGGGAGTCCAGTGACATAGCCATTACGCTAACTGCTGGTTCCCTGCCCCTGCTGTTTTTCAAGCTGCCTTTAGTTCAAGAGAATCTTTATGTCAAAGTGGCATATTTTGGGGTGGCATGTTCTGCCCCTTCCTGCCCTGGGGGGGCATCCAGGTTGGTGGAGGTGCCACAGTCCCATAGCAATGTCTCAGCCTGTGGCTTTCAGGTCCCCGCTGCAGGAGAAGAGGGCCACGGGTCCTCACTGCCTTGCTGTGCTTTCGCCAGGAAATAACACCCCATTTGCTGGAATTCCTCACATGGCCGCAGCCCTACTGCCATGGGGGCTGCGATGCACAGCCTCCCCAGCAGCGGGAGGGAAGGGAACGGCTTGGTGAACGCAGAGAGTCACCTTGGCCATTGGTGGTCAACAACCTGCTGGTGCAGAACTGGACTCTGTGGGGCCACCGAGGAACCCCAAAGCATTTTTAGTATGGTAGTTTATGATGGGTAGGGGAGAGTTCTGACTAGTGCTAAGAATAGCCCTGGGGGGGCAGCCAGTAGCATGGTGGTTAAGGGGCTGGATTCCGCAAGGCCAACAGCGCGGCTCCAGTCTGGGACCCAGCGGATTGAAAAATAAGCCCAGCATGTGCCCAAAATCCAGAGAAGAAAGTGGAGGGGATTGTGGCATGGCCATGCCCCCTGTAGGGTGCTCTCTCATTCTCTCTCTTTCTCCAGTGAGCACTCAAGTGAGAAAGAAAAAAAAATTAAAAGCCAACAGAAACAAAAAACAAAGTAACAGCCCTGTGGGCCTTTCTTCAGGTGTGCAGGTGGAACCTGAACACCTGGGCTCTGGGACAGGCAGTCCACTGCCTTGGGCTACCTGGAAGTGCAGAGGCTCGGGGCTGCTCCAGTCGCAGCAGGGGCTGCTGAATCTCAAGGACTTTCTGCCACGGAGAGTCAGAGAGGGGCTTCCAGCTGTGCCCCCTCCCTCATTTGGAATGAAGGCCATTTGAACCTCTCTGTAAAGGGTGCCCAGGAGGAGCCTGGCATCCACCTAGGAGGAGCCACTTTTGACTTTGAGGTTCTTGTCCCCCTCAGTTTGGGGACCTGGAATCCTTGATCTGACCTGAGAAGCATTTTCTCCAGGGCTTATATCCAGATCCTGCTGCTTTTAGGCCCAGAGCCAGGCCTCCTCCTTCCGGCTGCCCTGCCTCTGCATATGGCTTCCGGTGCTTCTACCAGCTCCTGCCGCTTTGCATGCCCGCTTTACATGCCGAGACTTGTGTTCAGTCTGTGTCAGGGATCTGCACTCCCTGCGTCCCGCCTGCTGTGCTAGTCCCTGCAGTGCTCAGATGGCAGCCTCCCCTCCGTGACACTGCCCACTCATCAGTCTGCCTCTCGCTGCTTCACACTGACTTCGAGATCATGCCCTGCACGGCCTCCTAGAACCTGCCCAGCTCCTTAATTCCAACTTGCCTCTGTTCTGCAAGCACTCAGACACTCATAATCCCTCCTGCCTCCTTATCACGAGAAGGTTCTCATCCTCTCTCCCTCTGGGACCAGGAAGGGCCCAGCTGCAAGGGGACAGAGCCCACCCCGTTCCCTCCTCCTTGGCCACCTGGAACCTCTGCCTCCCTTGCCCCAGGCTTTGCCTTCTCTGTAAGAAGGATGCTTTCTAGGGCGGAACCCGTCCTCCTGCTCACTGGAAGCTGGTCTTTCTATTCAATCGGTGGAAATCCTCAGTCGACTTGTGGAGCCAGAGGTGACCTCAAAGATCAGCAAGGCCAACCTCCTTTTGGGTTTGAGGAAACTGAGGTCCTGAGAGTTAGTGAGCCTGAGTGAGAGGCCTCAGCCGGCCTGGGCCCAGGGTAGTTCTCTCTAAGCGTACCATGTCTTCGAAGTGCCGCTCACCAAACAAGGGCTGGGCACACAGAGGAAACTCAAATCCAGCCCCAAACAGACCCCTGTCTGACGTTATCATCAGGTTGCAAGTCTGAGTTTTCGGCAGGGCCTGAGACAGGAGGAAGAGGGAGGCCTGCAGCTGGACAGAGCCAGGAGAAACTCCCCCTGCGGAGAACGGTGCGCGCATGAGGACGATGCTGCGTGATGTTCCATCTGGAGTGTTTTCCTCCCTCTGTGGTAGCCACCTTCCCTCACCCCTAGCCATCGGTCGAAGACCCTTCCACGACTCCTGCAGAAAGGGTTCCAGGACGAAGGAACAGGACTGGCTCTCCGGATGCCGGCGGTGACTGGCAGCAGAGTGAGCGAGCGGTCGCCAGCTCAGCACCCGAAGTCTCCGACAGAGTGCGTGGCTCTGCAAGGAGGTGGGAGCAGCGACGTGGGGAGCAGTTGCGCCATTCAATTAGGAGACGAACGGAGAGAGGGTGTGGGGTCTCCAGGCGGAAGTCCCTGCAGCTACTCTTTTGTGTCCACTGACTCTCCCTGGCACTTGGGAGGCACTGCCCCACTCTCTTGTCCTCTGCCTGTGGTCACCACTGTCTGTTGTCCTCTTGACCTCAAAGCCCTTCCTCTGCACTGGGAAAGGCCAGCTGGGGTGAGGGGGCCCCCACCGTGGAGGGACCGCATCAGCTCCAACCTCGTCTGTCTGCCTTGTCTGGTCCCAGCACATCGGCCCACCCCAAAGAGCTCTACCGGGGCCCTGCAGGTCCCCAGTGGTCCCCCAGAGCAACCCACAGCCTGCACAGACCTTGGCAGGGAGTTCTTACCATCTCCAAATATGCGGGGGGATGAGTGTTGCTCCCCAAATTCTACCATCCCACAGCTAACAGAAGGCTCCCCAAGAGGTACTCCAGGGCTCCCCTGAACCCAGCTGCTTCCTGACTCGTACCCTTTCTGAGGGCAGCAGAGGGACGCCCTCCGCTCCACCCCCTTCTCTCGTACAAGTCCCAGAACTATTGGGCAGTGGTTGATTATTCTTAAGGTAGAGGCTGCCTGCCTGCCGCGGGTGGGACAGTGGCGAGGAGGTGGCCACAGGCAGGTGTGTGGGCGGTGGGGGCACATCTGCTCTCCAGGATAAGGGCTGCCCCAGCAGTGACTCTCAGAACCCCCACCAGTGCCTGAACCTCACTCCAGAGACTGGTGTTTGGTGGCTCTGGGTGGAATACAGGCATCTGCCGGTGATTTCGATGACAGCGAGGCTGTGTTCCCGGGGCTCCTCCTCAGCTGTGTGGTCCTAGCTTACCAACTGAGCAGTGAGGCTCCTGCTCGGAGGACAGCTCCTTACAGCTCACCAAAACCTCCAAAGTGAAGACGGAGGGACTGGTTATCAGGAAGAGAAGGTGTTCCGTGCCCCGCCGTTGCCCACCATGACTGGCGTCCCTGTGGGTAAGGATATGTGGTTCAGAAACCCCCTCCCACAGCTTACATCTATCGACGTGTACAATTCACCCTCCCACGTAGTCACTCCCAGGGGAACAGGTGCATATTTGGTTTTGTAATTCCTGAGTTTCAGTGAGCGGTAATTATGTGCGGGTAAACGCACAGCAGACCTGTCCCAGCGAGACCCTCCCTGTTGAGTTGGCCTTCTCTAACAAAGTGGGGGTGAGGGGTGGGCTCTTTGCAGGTCACCCAGATAGGAAATAGACCAGGAAGAGCAGCTGCCAGTCCCTTCCTGTCTTTTGAGCGGTCTGGGGTCTGCTGTGGCAGGTGCAGGAGAGGCTGGGACCTCTTGGGTGTCAAGGGTCACAGGTCTACCAGGGTCTACGGGGAATGGACGCTCTCAGCCCCAATCCCACCGTGTAGAGAGCACTAGTGACATGGACAAGGGAAGTGCCCTGTGAGTACCCGGGGAGGGCTGGGCTGTGGCTGTCCTCATCCTTCCATGGCAGAAGCAGGCTCGTGTGGCCAGGTCTGGGAAGAGGCAGAGAACGTAGGTGAGACGTAGGTGGCAGGATTCAGGGTGAGCTCGGAACTCAGCTTCTGCTGCGTGGAGACCAGAAGCCCATGCTCTTTTCCTCAACCTTCCTTGGCACGGATGGCTGGGAATGGCATGGTGGCCCCGCTCTGCCTCGTCTGCTTGTGGCCGAGGCCTGTGACCCCTCAGGCTGTCCGGCGTCACGAGGCATCTTGGGTGTCTGGCCACACTGTTGACTCACAGCGACTTGTGCTCAGCTCATCCTTTGCGGCCTTTTTGTTCCCACAGTTAAGGATCTAGGAATCCCTGGATCTGGGCGTTTCTCCTGCTGCATTTCGCGCTGGGCTTTGAACCACCATTCCAGTCCGTCCCCGTTCCAGTCTGTCCAGATTCCTTCAGAGGCTCCTTCTCTTATCAGGATCACCATCTTTACCCCGGGTTTGCAGGCCGTTTGGATAAGACTGACGTCCAGGGGCTGAGCAGAGACGGGATCTGATCCAGAGCAGGTGACGCCACTGCCAGTACCTCCCGTGTAGATGCTGCATCTCGTTTTTCAACCCAGTCTCCCAGCTACGGTTGGATGGGCTCATCTTAGGCATGTTCTGCTCTTCCAGGTCCCCACGGATGGGGCAGAGTTCCTGAGCATCTGGGCAGGACATGCCCAAGAGGAGCCTCCAGGTGAGACAAAGCTCCTGAGAGTCTGCAGGAGATGGTGCCATCATGGGCCCCCAGAGGAAGGAGCAGATGCACGCACCTCTGAAGAGGGAGCATCAGCAGGCTTTCCTCGCACTCGCTGTGTCGGGCAGAGACTGGATGAAGACATCAAGACAGGACCACAGCTCACCTCCGACATGCGTCCGTTACCTTTCTTTCCTTCCTTATGTTAGAGGGTGCACGCATGTGCACGAGAGAGAGGGCACACCCGCCCCCTCCGATAGGTCCTGGTCACACCGTAATCCTCGCTCCCAGGCAGGGTCCTAGGCATGCACACACATGCCTGGCATGTTGCTCATGCTGCCAGGGCTGGGACCTGGCCGACAGTTGGCTCTGTGGGCTCCAGCGCCCTCTACGCGGTGTCTAGTCACTGTACCACAGGCCGGCCCTCCACTCTCCTTCTAAGTCAGGCTCTAGGAGGGACTCCTGTGGTTGCTGACAACACGTGGCCCCGCTTGCCTCGAGGTTGCTGCAAACCAACCTGTCTCTGACTCTGTCTTCTCCCAAAGGGGCCATGGCTATGGTGCTACGGGTAGAAAACGGAGCTGATGTCCACATCAGATGCGGCTCTGATTTCAAGGCAAGCCTTTGCCCCCCAACCCTGGAGAGAGTGCAGCTGAGGAGGCTCTGGGCGGTAGGAATAGGATGCACTTCGGGCTGGATGGCCCTGAGCAGATGGGACTCAAGCTGGGCCACACTGTCCTCTCATTGACGCCAAGACCTACACGTCTTAAGGACAAGATCCCTTTCTGGTCCCAAAGGAATCCATTTGGCTATGGAGAGGGTGCAGGGCCTACCCGTGGGTCCTGGGCAGGGTGCAGAGGACTGAAGTTTTAGTTGGCCTGAGCTTTCCTACTGCAGGTCCTTCCAGAGGATCTGCTTGGGGCAGGGCTGCTTCCTCCAGGAGCTCATGCAGCCACAGCCAACCAGAGTGTGGACCCGAGTGTGGCCACCTCTGTCTGCCAGGGCCCCATCTCCCCAGCTCTGACTACTTCCGAAAAGCTGCCTGAGGCCCTGCCCACGCAGTCCCGTGAAGCGCTTATCTGGCCGACGTAGTTGACACAGGGCTCTCAAGCACTTTGCCGAAACTCTCATGCACCGCCCGTGGCCTCTCTCTGGGCCGCCCCGTCCTTTCTGCTTGGTGAGGCTCGTGAGATATTCCCAGGGACATGCTGCTCATCAAAGGGCCTCCTCCCTTTCCCGTCCCTCCTCACCCCACCCCTTCCTCATCAGGTTCACTCAGCATGGCACAGAATGTTAATGTGAGGACTCTCCCATCTATTTTTTTTTTTAATTGCTGCAGGTGAGGGTGCTTACCAGTGTGAAAGAGAGAGCACGCTCCCCCAGTGGGGTGTGCTGACACTGCAATCCTCTTTCCTCCGTTTCTCTATCGCAACAGGATGCCGGGCATGGATACACACGGCCAAGGTGTTCCTCAAGCTGCCTGGACCAGGACTTGAACTGGGGTTGGCCATGTGGGATCCGGCTTCTGTACACTGCTGTGCTACAGGGCTGGCCCGCCCACCTGTCCTGCGTTCCTATCTGTTTTCAGACTCCCTGCCATGAGGTGCCTGAGATAACTAATGCAGGCCAGACAAAGGTTTCAGCACGGCCACGCGGGCAGGGGCCAAGCCTTACTGTTCAATGTACTGAAGTCTGGGCTCCTGAGGTCCAGGGAGGCATTCATAGAGGATGCCCTGTATGCTGGGCTCTGGGCCGAGGAGGGCGCGAGGGTGAGTCCAGCCCGATTGTGTCCAGGTAGGCAGACCACCAAACAGGTAATAGGGAGGTAATTTCGCTTACCGTGGTCCCTTCAAGGACCTGGGGGTCTAAGAGATGGTGAGCACCGAGCCAAGTCTCAAAGGATGAGTAGAGACTGGATGGAAGTGGAGGATGGGGTGAAGGGGATAGGAGTGGGTGGGGACGGGATAGAGGGGAGCGTGGCAGCGAGAGCTGAGCACGCCAGGTCATAGCTGGGGGCCTGAGAAGGGCCTGAGTGGCCGAGGGCCAGCTGAGGCAAACCGAGGTGCCCACACTTTGATCCTGAGGCCCCTGCAGGAGCCCCTGGAGCTTTCGAAGCCAGGGAATCACATGGTCCGATCTGCTTTCTTAATGAGCCATCGGGTGTAATACGCGGGCCATGGCCTTGGAAGGGGGAAGAGCTGCTGGATGCAGGGGCGTGAGGCAAGAAGCCAGGCGTGGCTCACGTTTTAGGTGCTCAGGGATGGGAGTTCCCCAAACTATCCTCAAAGGTACTTCATATCTCCTTCTCGCGTGGATTTGGACCCCAGAGCTTTGCAGAATGATGTTGTTTGGGTGCCCATTGCACTAAGTGGCTTTTGCTTCTATGACTGTGACCATCACCTTTTGAATGTTCCTTCCTGTTCAGAGGCCTGTCCCCAACACGTCCACCACCCCCTGCAAGCTTGGGCTCATCAGACAAACTTGTCCTACATAAGGTCACACTGGAGTGGGGACATTGCCTCCAGGTGGAACCATTGGTTTCTCCTTGCTAGGATTTAGAACGTGGCTTGTAGCACGGTTAGGACTCACAGTGGGCCATCGGGGAGGACAGGTAGACCACCTGGGAAGACAGATGGACTTGGGTGGGCAGGACAGCCCTCCGCCAAGCTGGATGCAGACAGGCCTGACTGCAGAGGAGTAAAGTGCAGCAGGGAGTTCTTGGCCCAGAGAGACGGTCTGACACAGAACGGTGGCACCCGGTGGGTTTCCTGTTCCGGGCCCTGGCCCTCCTGAGAACGCTCCTGTATCCCCATCACAAATCCTCTCTTTTCAGAGGTTCCAGCCAGCCTGAGTGGGGTTAGAGTCTCGCCAGCGGAAGGGTGCTAAGTCCATGGCCTATCCTCGATGATCTCTCTGGTAAGCAGGTCTTTCGTCCATCAGGTTGGTTAGAGTCCACGCCAGGTCACAGCATGGGCACCCAAGGCCCGAAAGAAGAGGAGTTGGGCTTCTCAGCTGCAGGTTCCTTGACAAGAGCTGAGCAGCTTCTTGTCTGTGCCCGGCGGGGTGACACCTGAAGTAGTCAGAGGGGCCCAGTGCTCACTGGAGGGCAGAAACTCTCCCCGTGCTCGGGCCCCATCCTCACCCCTTCCTCCCCAACTCAGGACTGTGGGGTTTGGGGAACATTGAACTCCCGACCATACCTGAGCTGCGGGGAAACATGGTCCCAGGAGGTGTTCCCAAGGGAACCAGGAGCAGCTCCTTTGAGCTCAACCTAGGAATTCCCCGTGGTGGTCCCAGGATCCACAAGAGGGAGGGCAGGGCAGGCGTGCCCAGGAAGCTGCGAGGAAGAGCAAGGGGCAGAACGGGTCCTAGTGTTAGAGGATCCATTGCAGCGGGAGGTGAGGGGCAGCAGGGGCTGGGGTTCGGATGGCAGTGACTTGGCGAGCATCCCGAAGTAACTAAGGGAGCACTCTGAATGCTCCGGCACAAGCTGTGACAAGAGGCTGTGCCGCGGCTGTGCTAATTACCCGAATGATCATGCATTGTACTCACGTGCCATCAGCTCACATTGCGCCCCTATAAACATGTGCAATCGTTTTGTGTTAATACAAAATTGAAAACCAAAGAGCCAAAAAACAAGGGGCAGGACAAGACCACCCCCTTCAACTCCCTTCTCTACTTAGAAGCTCTGCTGCCGGTTAACCCCCAGCCTGCCAGGGAGCTGGCCCCCGTGAGGGCCCTCGCTCTGCCCCCTCCCCGGAGCAGCTTTACGGCTCCTCTGCCGTAGCCCGTATTAAACGGACTATGCCTTCAAGGACAATGCACCCAGGTTGGGGCTGGGTGGGAGGACGCAGGGGCTGACCACCCAGTCCGGCGACAGATGGTTCCATCAGAAGTCTGCCCAGAAGGAGGCCCGTGGCGTTGACCCCTGACTTGGCCACTGACTCGGCAAAGTCCCTTGATCCTTGCCTCAGCTCCCCACCTGTCACACAGGCAGACCGACACCCCACCTGTCACACAGGCAGACCGACAATCTTCCTCAGCTCTCCCGCCCCCAGGCTGAGGTAGAGCCTCGTAAGTGTGTGTTTGTTCTGGTGGAAATCTTCCCTTCAAAGTATTTCCATCACGGCAACCTAGGAAAACAATAGCAATAGCCTCTGATTAGCTTAATTACAATAATTGAGGAGAGAGAGAGTGGGATTGGAGAGTCTGGGCTGGGCCACTTATTTCTCCAAGTCGCCGAGGGTTTGTAGTCCTCCCCGGGAAGCTGAGACCTTGCCCCCGGCGGCCAAGACACCCAAGTCAGAAAATACAAAAAGCCGAGCTGGCAGTTACTAATTGCGGCGTAGGTAGATTGTATCGAGCCGGGAAGGGCTATTTCCATCCTGCTGGTGATGGGGCTAAAGTTAGAACGTGAAGGCTAGGGGAGTAATTCTTCCTAACAGCTCGAATTGGAGCAGGAGGGAGAGAGGGGAGCAAGCAGGCTGCGGAGAGGCCAGCCCTTGCTGACGGCAGGGTCGGGGTGGGGGCGCAGGTATACCCAGCATAGATGCCAGGCTCAGGCGAACCAGGTGGGAAGGCTGTGGGCAGGGGTGAGGTGGGCACAGTTGCTGGCCAAGTCTCAGGGGCCTCCTCCCACACACCAGAGTTGGTCTCCAGGGGGACGTGTTGGCTTGGGCTCTTCCTGGGGCCCATGGCCTCCTCCCTCTGGACCTGGACACCTCTGCACCCCCAGCCCATCCCTCACTGCAGCCCCGATCCTCATCTCTGACTCGCCCTTTGATGAGGCTCCGTGTGCTGCCTGCACCCATTATTAAATGGACTATGGCTTCTTCGGCAATGCATTCTTGTCCCCTCGCTCTGAGGAAACGGCAAGGACAGCCACGGTGAGGGTGAGACCCCCTGCTGCAGGCCTGGCCCTGACTCACATTGAAGCCCCGCTTCACCACTAACCCCCCCATGTGCCTCTCACCCACCCCACAAACTAGTACTGAGCTGCTGCTCTGGGAGCCACAGACCCAGGCCCTCCCTCCAGAGCTGCCGATCAGGGTGCAGGACATTGCCGTGGAAACTCACAAACTTCTGTTACATCAAATGCAAGGAACCCAGATGCACAGAAGTGAATTATGAATTGCCCATGAGGGGGCTGGATGGTGGCACAGCAGTGCAACGTGGCACTGTGTGAGGCCGACCCACGTGGGAAGGTTCTGGATTTGAGTCTGGGCACCTGTCTCCCTGACTACACCAGACATGAACGTGCCTGAGATCTGGGCTTGGCTGAGGTGGGGGATGGATCGTGGTATCGAGACCTTGATGGGGGTGCTGTTTCTCTGCTTCTCTGTCTTTCTCTTTCAAGAGATAAATAAACTTATAAAAAAATTGCTCATGGATCAGCTCTGTAGCTTACTGGTTAAGGGAGCTGAATCCCACGTGGCTGACCAGGGTTCAAGTTTGAGCCCTGGTAGCTTGAAAAACATGCCAGGTAGGGACTAGCAGATGGTGTAGCGTTTATGTCGCTGGACTTCTGCATGTCTGACTGCAGTTCAAATCCCGGACCCAGTGGCTTGAAACACGCTGGGCATGTGTGCACGCGTGCCTAAGATCCCAGGGGGAGAGCAGAGGAGAAGGGATTGTGGCATGGTCATCCCCCCGGGGGTGATTTCTCACTTTCCCTCTCACTATCTCTGTCTCTCTCTCTCCAGCGAGCGCACACACTCTAGACAAAAACCTCTACCAAAACAAGCAAACCAACCAACCTGGTAAGCATGTGCATGCCCCAAATCCTGATAGGATGGGGAATGGAGAAGGGATTGTGGCATGACCATCCCCTTGGGGCACTTTCTCCCTCTGTCTCTGGCTAGCACACACTCCCTCTGGCAATTTAAAAGCAATTGCTCATGATGGTGTCTGAGGACGGACCCTGTCACATGTGTTCATTTCAGGTATTGTGCAGTCATTTGCTGTTTGTGCTTATTAATTAGTAGGAAAGTGTCTTTCAGGTCGTAAGAGACATTTCCGGCCCAGCCACATTGGTGCAGGCTGCTAAATGTATGCTCCACATCTGAGATCTGGTTTGATTCCCCGTCCAACCTGAAGGCCGGGCACATGGCGAGTGCCTGTCATCTTAGTAACTTGAGGAGGCCAAAGCGAGAGGATCGGATCGTGAGCTGCAGGTTGGGAGCATAAGGGACCCCGTCTGAGAAAGAGCTGAGGGCCTGCCCGGTAGCAAGATGCCACGTGGCTGATCGCAGCTCTGATCCTGGCCCTGGTGGCTTAAAAAACATGCCAGCACATGTGCATGCAGGCCTCAAATCCTGATAGGAAGTAGAATGAGAGGAAAAGGATTCTGGTGTCACCACACCCTATTGGGGCAGATCTCTCCCTCTCTCTGGTGAGCACACACTCCCTGTAGCAATTGGAAAGAAAAAAAAAAGGAAGAAGAAGAGCCAGGCATTTGGATGCACACCGGAAGTCCCAGGTGGGAGGTCCCACGACCTGGTGGGACTCTGTCTTAAAAAGGTTTTAAAAAGCAAAAGTGAGCACATACAACTTTCTTTGCTGCCTGGCAGTGCATCGGGTGAGACGCTTGCTTCACCAGCTCCTCCGGGTGGCCAGTTGGTGTCTCTGGCGTCATGACGTTGCCAGGAACATCCGTCCAGCCAGCCAGGTGTTCCTCCAGGACCTGCTCGTCTACAGCTGCCTTTCTGGGCACCGGGCACAGCTGCGTACAAAGCAGGGATCTGTGTAGACACATCTCTGTATCTCCCTGCTTAGTTTTCAGTTGATGACTGGATGGGGGCATGGCTGGGCCAAAGGGCGCACCTCTGCCCGGACCTGCCTTCGCAAAAGGGCTGTATCTGTCCTCATAGACCTCTGCTGCAGACTGACCTGACCCAGGAGGTCAGAGCAGGTGGCAGAGGGGACAGGGAGAGCCTGCCTGGTACCCGGCCTGGCCATCCAACCCTAACCACCCCTCGGGCCAGGCCTTCAGTAGGTGGCTATGTTTTCTCAGCCCCAGATTGGCTATGAGGCTGGGTATGGAATTCAGTGTTTGAAATTGGGTCACCCTCAATGATCCAGAGCCACTGAGGTGCCTCCTGGACCCAGTTTGGAGGCCGCCCTTGTTGGGAGGATCAATGGAGGGGAGAGGGAGCTAAGGCTTCCATCCCAGGCCACAAGGGCGTACAGGCCAGGTCCAGCCCCAGCCCCCTCCCCCAGGCCTCCGCCCTTGCCCTTCTAAGCTCTGGCGGGCGGGCGCCCAGCTAGCTAGGAGCCCGAACCTGTCGGGCCGGTTTTGAGAGCCGCGGGGAATAAGGCAGGAAGGCTCAGGAAGGATGCACGGCCAGCCCCGTGCTCCCCTGCACCCTCCGCCGTCTGCGTTCGTCCTGCCAGCCCCGCTGCCCATCCGCTGAATCTCATGGGGCGTCCGCGGGGACTCCTGGCGCCCCTGCTGGGCCTGGGTCTGAGCCTGGGCCTGGGGCTGGCCCTGAACCTGCCGAGCGCTGTGGCAGCCGCGGACTGCGGGGCCCCCCGGCCGCGGGG
>NW_006204133.1:139189-142615 GCF_000334495.1 Tupaia belangeri chinensis
GGCCGGCCCCGGACCCTGCCGAGCGCTGTGGCAGCCGCGGACTGCGGGTCCCTCGGGCCGGTGGAGCGCCTGGCGTTCGCCCCTGCGGCCCGGGCACGGTGGCTGGCCCCTCGCGTGCGCGCGCCGGGGCCCCTGGACTCCCTCTATGGCACCGTGCGCCACTTCCTCTCCGTGGTGCAGCTGAACCCCTTCCCTTCGGGTGAGTGCACCCTTTGCCCGCGCGGACCACGCAGGGCTTGGGACCCCAGCCAAGCTTCTCTGAGCGGCAGGCAGCGTTGTCCATTGCTGTCTTCCTTGGTGGAAGCCCTAGGGGTAGGAGGGTCAGCATCTGGAGAGCGCTCCAGAGCCTCCCGTTGACCTTGGGCAAGGCCCTCCTCCCTGAACCTCCATCTCTGTCCGTGGAGTGAAGGGGGCTGCGTTGGAAGCGCCTTACATTAGACCAGGCTCAGAGGGCCTGAGTGTACTGGGTGCTAGGGCTGGGGGGCAGGGGACCTGGAGGGGCTGCAGGACCCCTCCCAGATCTGCTGCCATTTGAGAGGAGGGGCTGCCGGGCCAGGCTGCAGAGCCTGCTAGGCCTCGGCTGCCGCCTACTGCAGGGCTGAGGTCTACTCAGGACCCTAGAGGCCGCTCCCACTCTGCCTTCTCCAAGGGTGTCATGTGGTGGAGGAGAGCCTCCCCAGAGCACACCTCCGGTGGGCAGGGAGGAAGGGGTGGCCGCAGGGTCAAGGCAGTGGCTGCCCTCAACCCCTGGCACGGCTCTTTCCGGTAGACTTGGTAAAGGCCCTGCTGAATGAGCCGGCCTCGGTGAAAGTGGATGAGGTGAGAACCCCGGAGATGGAGGGGGAGGTGGGGGGGCTCAGGACTGAGAGGAAGGGGCAGGAGGAGGGAAACCTCCCTCTGCTCAGCTCAGCCCTCCTCCCCGGGTGCCCGCCAAGGTGGGGGCCTGGGCATCCCTTCCCCTCCTCCATGCAGAAAGGCCTTGGGTGTAAACCACAGCCTTGCACTCACTGGCAGTGGGGTTTGCAGTGAGCCCAACTCCCAGCCCCATGGCCCTCACTGGTGAACTGACAGTGAGCAGCAAGGACACCACACACCCCTGCAGCATCCCTGCAGCGGCTCCCTGAGCTGGGGCCAACCCCAGTTCCACCCTTGCTCCTCCTGGCTTCCCTCTGGGTCTGGCAGGAGGCGGGCAGGGGTGCCTGAGGACAGCCCCTCGTGCCTTGCTGCCCTGCAGGTGGTGCGGTACGAGGCGGGCTACGTGGTGTGCGCCGTGATCGCAGGCCTCTACCTCCTGGCGGTGCCCACCACTGGCCTCTGCTTCTGTTGTTGCCGCTGCCGCCAGCGCTGTGGGGGCCGAGTGAAGACGGAGCACAAGGCCTTGGCCTGTGAGCGCGGCGCCCTCATGGCCTTCCTGCTGTTGACCACCCTCGTGCTGCTGTGAGGGACTGCCTGAGGCAGGTGGGAGGGGCAGGCCGTGCCAGGCTTCTGGGACACCCAGCAAGCCCTCTCCTCCTTGCCTCCATCCCCGCAGGATTGGCATGGTCTGTGCTTTTGTCACCAACCAGCGCGTACACGAGCACACGGGCCCCAGTGTGGAAGCTGTGCCCGAGACCTTGCTCAGCCTACGGGGCCTGGTCTCTGATGTCCCCCAGGTGACCAGGCCTAGGGGGACAGAGAGGCTGGGTCTTCTGTAGCCCACAACCTGCACGTGGGAAAGGGTGCCCCTTGGCATGCTGCAATATGTCTCTGTACCCCTCATAGGGAGGGAAGGGGCTGGGGAGGGGCTGGGCTGGGCTGCTGGCTGGAAGGGCAGCCTCACCCCTGTGTTTGCCCAGGAGCTGCAGGCTGTGGCACAGCAGTTCTCCCGTCCCCAGGAGCGTGTCCAGGAAGAGCTGGATGGTGAGGGTCGAGCAGGCAGGAGGCTGCTCTGGGGGAGGGAGGGGGCCCTCTCACTCCCTCCTCGCAGACTCTAGCTGGGAACACCCTTGAGGAGGGGGCATTGGGCCTGGATGGAGAGCCATGATAGCAGCCCCCTGCTGCAGGATGGAGAAACTGGCACCCACTCTGCAGAGCCCAGTGTCGGGGCCTAGGGAGGCAGGATGGAGGGCTGGTGAGGGCCCTGAGGTCCTGGGGGCCAGCCCTGCCACTGCTTGGTGCTTGCAGGTGTTGGCATGAGCATCGGGAGCGCAATCCACACCCAGCTCAGGAGCACAGTGTACCTGGCGCTAGCTTCAGTGAGCAGCCTGGGCCAGGGTGAGCTGGGCAAGCCCCGTGAGGGTATGGGTATGCGTCCTTCTGGGCCAGGCCATCCTCCCCGCTCCACTAGTACCTTCTCGGCAACTCGTCCTTCTCGGCAACTCGTCCTAGGATTTCCCTCTGACGTTCCTGCCCACATCCTGGCCTTGCATGTCCTAGGGCCATTTCCACTGCTGATGCAGAGGCTAAAGACTGCTGGTCCCCTTAGCTGGGGCCAGGGCTGGGTGTTCTGCTTCCTGCGAGGCCCCTGAGGATGTCAGGGCCAGGACAACTGCTCAAGACAGATGTGGGTCTCAGCCCTGCAGGTCTCCATGGACCACCTCAGAGCCCTGAATGCCACCTCCGTGGAGCTGCAGGTGGCACAGCGGGACCTGGAGCCAGCTGTTCGGGACCATAGGGACCGGCTCCTCGCCCTACTGCAGGAGCCCGGGTGTCAAGGGGACTGTGCAGGCTCCCTGAGCCGGGCCCGCGCCCTGGAGTTGGATGCTGACTTCAGTCAGGTGCGAGCCCAGGAGAGAGGCCTCTCGGAGCTAGGAAGGGTGGCTCTGCCTGCTGTCTGGGGAGGGTACCCGAGTATCTGGGGCACCCCCAGTCCCTGTCCTCAGGAAGCTCCTCCCTTTCTCCCCACTCAGGATGAAGTGCATTCCTCCTAGAGGTGGCTCAGGGGCTCTCCTTGGGCCACGCGCTGTCCCACAAGCCTCACCTCACTCTGAGCTCTCACTGCCCCAGGGTGGCAGAGGCCATGGCAGTCCCCACTATCCAAAGAATGCTGAGGGTTCAGAGGCACCTGCCCCACCCTCCCCCAGGAGGCCCTCTTAGGCCTCTCCGTGGCTTCGTGGGCTTCATCTTAACCTCTCCTCACCCGTTTCAGGTGCCCACTGTGGACGATGTCCTGCATCGGCTGAAGGGTGTCCCTGAGGCCAACTTCTCCAGCATGGTCCAGGAGGTGAGTGCCTGCCAGGCTACCCCACTCCGCCCTCTCCTGCTTGGGAGCTCACAAGGACCCTCGGTGTCCCCTTTGGAGACAGAGAACCTACGGCATGAGCAGGGCTAGAGGCCGATGACGCCCGCCCTCGGCATCACTGTCTAGGCGAGGCAGGCCTGGGCTGCAAAGGGAGTGCGAGGCCCCTTGATGGGTGGGGCTGGGAGTGGCAAGGCAGGCACTGCCCA
>NW_006204133.1:143273-156161 GCF_000334495.1 Tupaia belangeri chinensis
CCTGGGCGGCAAGGGGAGTGCGAGGCCCCTTGATGGGGGGGGCTGGGAGTGGCAAGGCAGCCAGTGCCCAGGCTGAGCCCAGAGGGTGGGCAGGCTCTCCTGGGTGGGCGCACAGTGAGTCTGCACCTAAGACCCAGGGCCCGGAGTTGTGGAAGTGGTGAGCCAGGGTGCTGGGTGGCTGGAGGAAGTGGGAGCTGAGATGGCGAGGGACTTCCGGGAGACAGACCTGGCAGGCAGGGCCAGATGGCTGAGCTGGCCACAGGGTCTAGGGAGGGGAGTGGGAATATGTGAGGAGCAATGTTTTGAGGAGTCGAGTCAGGCTGGCCCAGGAGGAGTGAGAGAGGCAGCAGTCAGGAGGGAAAGGGAAGCCTGTTTTCTGAGCTGGGTGCACGAGGGGGATACGCTCCCTCCGGCCTGGTGCCTCAGGGTCTCTCAAGCTGGGACACCAGGCGGAGAGGAGGAGACAAAGCCCTGCCTGGTTCCTGCAGGATAACAGCACCTTCAACGCCCTCCCACTCCTCGCTGCCATGCAGATGGCCAAGGAGGTCGCAGGTGAGGCCCTGCCCAGAGGCCAGGCCGGCTGCCCGGTGTGCCACCCCCACCACATCCCTACTGGCCGGCTTGTAGAGAGGGAGTGGGGCAGGTGAGGCTGTCCTCCTCGCTGGGCCCCAGAGCGCGGGCTGGCTGACTGTGGGTCCCAGGTGTCCTCTGGCTTGCCTCTCTCGTCCCTGGCCCCCGGCTACCCTCCCCACTCCATAAGTCCCCACCACTTTGGGCAGACCTGAAGAAGATGGTGGCCCAGATGCCCAAAGGGGTGAAGTCACTGGCCAAAGGGTTCCCAGGCTCAGATGCGACTTTGCGCTGGAGCCAGGCCCTGGAGGACTTGGAGCGGGACAGCCGGCCTTACCTGCAGGAGGTGCAGAGATACGAGACGTACAGGTGCCTGCGAACCCGAGGGGTGGGCTCGGGTGGGGAAAGGGACAGCCGGCCTCTGTGTCCGCCACCCCTGGCTGTCCTGAGCCTCTGCCTGCTTTTAAGCCAAGACCCCTGATTCCTCTGGCCTCCCTGTCCCCACCTGACTGGTGCCCTCGGCAACTGAGCCTGGGAACCCCATAGCAGCAATGGGACCTTGGGAGGTGCCACACTTGACTTGTAAAACCCTAGCTTTGGGGTTTCCGGTGGCTCCGGGGATCCAGATGCCTCTCGCTCAGTGGCCCGTACCCCTCCGTGCCAGGTGGATCGTGGGCTGCGTGCTGTGCTCGACGGTCCTGCTCGTGGTGGTCTGTAACCTGGTGGGCCTCAACCTGGGCATCTGGGGGCTGTCGGCTCGGGAGGACCCCAGCCACTCTGAAGACAAGGGCGAGGCTGGAGCCCGCTTCCTCATGGTGTAAGGAAGGGCTGGGGCGAGGGGAGGGTCTCCCCACTGGGCTGGCCAGGTCCTCTTGTTCCATGGTCAGCTCTCAGTGTGGCTAAGGGAGGGGTTCTGGCGGTCAGGAGCCTCCGTGCTGCTCTGGCACCAACGCCCTGAGCGACCCTGGGCATATTGCTGGCCCATCTGGCTTCGGTGTCCTCGTCACACAGTGGCGACTGCAGTACTCCGCGGACATGCTTTCCCACTGAGGCAGGCACAGCCGCACACGCCCCTTCACCCAGGGCCAGGCAGCTGGCAGCAGCAGAGGCAGCAGCAGACGCAGTCTGTCCGCCATCCCTAGATGGGAGGTTCTAGGGCCAGGGCTGCTGCGTGCAGCCGTGCAGGCTGTGCACTGCACAAGGGTGCCTGGGCCGAGGGGCGCCGGGGCTGATTCCCCGGAGGCCGAGTGCTTTCCCACAACCTCGGCCCTGGGGCCAGCCTGCTGACCACGCCGGCCCTGCCATGCGGGTGGGGACCCAGGGGGTGGTCAGGGTGGCCCGTCCTTGCTATCCCTCACCCCTGTCTCTCGCTGTCCCAGGGGTGTGGGCTTCAGCTTCCTCTTTGCTGCTCCCCTCATCCTCCTCGTCTTTGCCACCTTCCTGGTGGGTGGCAACGTGCAGACCTTGGTGTGCCGGAGCTGGGAGAGCGGAGAGCTCTATGAGGTAGGCATGGCCCCTGGGGCCCAGAGGGCGTGTGGGAAGGTGTGGTTGGAGGGAGAGGGTCAGGAGGAAGCGGGAGCTAGAGTAGATAAGGGGAGAGAGTCACATGTGAGTCCCTGTGACATCACCCAGGCCCCAGGGGAGGGGCCCCCGAGGAACTGCAGCCGGACCCCAGCCCCCCTGTCCTAGCCCTGAATCCGGGAACTGGAACCCGAATGAGGTGACCTAGGAGCAGGCCTGAGTTCTCTGCTGAGATCAGGCTGGTCGCCCCGCCAGTGACAGGAAGGGTTCCTGTAAGGAGCGCGGCCAGGCTGGTTGGAGTTGGAGACCAGGTTTGGGCTGGAGTCACAGGGACGCCTCTCACTGCTGCTGTTCAGGGCAGCACAGGGCCACCCTCGGGAAGCCTGGGTGGCCTGGCCTCCCTGCTGTGCCCCATTTCTCCCTGCTCCTCCCAGTTTGCAGATTCCCCAGGGAACTTGCCCCCCTCCATGAACCTGTCCCACCTCCTTGGCCTGAGGAAGAACATCAGCGTCCTCCTAGCCTATCAGTGAGTGCACACCTGGGCTGCGGCTGGCGTGAGGAGGGGCCTGGGCAGCAGCAGGGTGCTGTCCTGCTCGGGCGACATCAGCCCGGCTGGCTGTCCCTGTCGCTCATTCTCAGCGTGCACGTCCCTCCCCAGGCAGTGCAGCAGGGGGGCTGCACTCTGGGAGGTCCTGAAGCTCAATGACTCCTACGACCTGGAGAAGCACCTGGATATCAGCCAGGTAAGAGGACGCTCCCGAAGGCTGTGAGGACCTGGCACATCCCCCTTCTCTAGCTGGCCTCAGTGGAGGCGCCGTCTCTTTGAGCCTGTGACTGAGGCACCTCAGGACAGGAGGCTCAGCTGTGAGCTGAGGGCTTGGGCTAGAGCCCTGGGAACGTTCCAGGTGTGTGGGCAGGTGGGTGTGCCAGCACCTGTGGCCAACTCCGAGTGCTGAGCTCCGGGGAGACGCGGACACGCTGAGGCAGTAGCAGGAAAGGATGGTGCCAGTAAGGAGGCCGAGGACCTGTGTGTCCCAGCAGAGCACAAGCCTTGGCAGGGAGGCTGCGGTCAGGAGCAGGGGGCGGGGATGCAAGTGTGACAGTGAACACCACGTGGTGACCTTGGGGGACGCTGGCAGAGGGAGCACTGCGGCCCTCTGCCGGGCTCACACTGCCACCCGACATGCTGGCAGGATCCCACTCCTGGGCTGCTCCCCCAGCCGCCGCAGAGCCACTGGGATCTCCTGGAACCTGCTGTGTAGGACTGGAGGCATTGGATGCTGGCGAGAGACAGTTCTGGAACAGAGGGAGGGTAGGGCCACTGCACCAGAACGAGTCCTGCAGTGAAGGGGGGCTGTGAAATGCCCCCTTCTTTCCTCTCCCCACACCCAAGTGAGAAGGGGGAGAGGTACCTGGACTGCCAGGGCCCCTGGGAGCTGTTCCTGGGAACCCGCAACCAACTTCCCTGGCATTCCCCCCCCCCCACCCTACACACACACACATAGAGCACGCTAAGTTCGGAGTCTGCATGGCCCCAGGAAACCTTGCCAGCTCCCCTTGGGTCCACACCCCTTATCTCGACCCAGTGGTCCAGGCCCACTCCCTGGCTGAAACTAACCAGGATAGCTGGCAGCCTTAGCTTGCTCTCTTTCGGTGTCTTTGACTGGACGGGAGGTTCACGGAGCAGGCATATCCCAGAACGAGGCTGTGGACACTGCCCTCCTGGATGAAGGGGGCCCTACACAGGGATAGAGAGGTCTCAGCCCTGGTCCTGGCAGGAAAAGGCCAGCTCCCAGAAGAGTCTGGACAGCTAGGGCTTCCAGCACAGGTTGGCCGGGCATCCCTCAGGGCCGTCTACAATATGCCGAATGTGACCTTTACCCTCTCCTGCTCAAAGGCGACAGCAATGAGCTGATTACACAGAGAGAAGAAAGGCAGGTGTGCTTTCCAGGGCACCCTCCTGGCAGGGACGGTCACCCTCCACTGAAATGCTGCCTTAGACCTGCCTCTGAGAGGGCTAGGCTTTTTCTCCCCCCGTGGAGGCAGGACGGGCAGGGGGGCAGAGCTGGCTGCACCCTCCAGCTTGCCGTGGGAACTCGGGCGTGTGAGCACTCCCGTCTGACCTCAGTTTCGTATCTGTCCGACGATGGAGCTGAATTTGATAATCCCGAACGCCTCTTCTAATGATGGCTGAGGAAGTTTGCGGAGAGTCTCTCTTAGAAAGGCGGTTGCGGGAACCAGCAGTTAGCGTAATGGCTATGTCGCTGGACTCCCATGTAGTCGACCGCGGTTCGTGTCCCGAACCCAGTGGCTTAAAACTCACGCCGGGCGCGTGTGCGTGCATGCCCAAGATCCCGAGAGGAGAATGGAGGAGAAGGGATTGCGGCATGGCCATCCCCCCTGGGGGGTGATTTCTCGCTTTCTGTCTCTATGTCTCTCTCTGTCTGTCTGGCGAGCGCACGCGCCCTACAGTGAAAATCTCTCAAAAAAAAAAAAAAAAAGAAAGGCGGTTGCATCTGGGCCTTCGCTCATTCATACAGTGGACAGACTAGTCCACTCGAGAGGCCGAGGCTCTGGGACAATAGAGACAAGGCCCCGGAGCAGACGTAAGCAGGTCTCGGAGGAAGGTAATTGGTGCAGCAAGAGCGGTGGAGGCCTTAGCTGTGATGCTAAAGAGGAAGAGGAGGCGTGCTGTCTCACTCGGGCTCCAGGCAGTCCCGTTCTGAGTAGGCAGCTAGGCCCCGGGGGAAGGCTGGGTCTGGGGTCGGGCAGGGTAGGAGCAGAGGCCTGCTGGGGGCCTGTCTTAGGGACAGAGTGTGTGTCCAGGAGCCTCTCTGGCAGGGGACCCTAGATATCCAGGAGGAGGGCTGAGGGTCTGATGACCTCTTGCCTGGGGAGCATCCCTGGGGTCCTGACGCAGCAGCTGGGCACGTCCCCCACCCTGTCCCCTCCCTCCAGTATACCAGCAAGCTGCAGCAGGAGCTGCAGAACCTCAAAGTGAACATGCAGGATCTGGACCTGCTGAGCCCAGCTGCCCACCGCGACCTGGAGGCCCTGCAGAGCAGTGGGATTGAGAACATCCGCTATGGAGACTTCTTGGTTCAGGTCAGCCCTGGGCCAGCAGAAGGTGACGGCACAGAGGGGCCCACCGAGGAGCTGGGTGTGTCTCTCCTTCCCTCAGCTCTTGCAGGGTTGCCTTGGGGCTCAGGCCTGTCCTGGGACCACCACTTAGGCCATTCAGGAATAAATAGTCCCCCTCAGCCCCAGGGCATGTGCGCTGTTCATGGTCCTGAACCCACAGCTGCGGATCATTAGGTTGCTGTTGTTTTTCTCCCTGTCGGAAACGTCTGACATATTTCACAGCTCCCGGTCAGGCCCAATGGGGACCGAAGTGTCACAGTAGACTCAGATGTGTCACAGCAGAGTGCGTCTGGCAATTCCAGGAACGGGGCCAGGGAGCTAGTGTTCATCCCTTGCGACCTCTCCTGTCCACCCTCAGATCCAGAAGCCGGTGGTGAGGACTGACGTGGGGGAGCTGGCCCAGGAGCTGGACAGACTGGCTCAGGCCCAAGTAAGAGGGGCAGAGACCCACTGGGCAGGCGAGAGTTAGAGGGAGGCCAGGGAAGCAGGCGAAGTGGGGGTGCTTGGGCAGGGGAGGGGCGAGGGCAAACACAGTGAGATCCGAGGCTCCTGAACCCCAGGCTGGGCTTGAGTGTCCTGTCAGTTTCTTTGTCTGCGCTGTGGACTCTGTCTTGATTCAGGTCAAGTACCTGGTCTGACCTCAGGCAGTGGGGCAAACTTTCAAAGTGCAGAATTTGTGGGGATGGGTCCTGGGGACACTGAGATGACTCAGATGTCAAGGAAGTTGATCTAAGCATTTCGTAGAATAGTTGAAAAGTTCTCACGAGTCAGCTCGTAGGTCCCGCCGCATGGTGAGTTCAGCAGATGCCGCTGTGCACACACAGGTTCTGCTGATGCCTTAGCACACCCTCTAGCTAGGGGTGGGTCTAGAATTTAGGCTTAGCCCCTCCTCCCTAGCTTAAGGAGGCCTCTGTTTCGTGCCTCTGAGCCCAATGCTTTGCACTGCTGTTCACAATGTCAGGTTGAAAGGCGAGTGCCCAGCCTGTCGTCCATCCTGGCAGGGGTCACTCTGACACTCTGATCTCTGCCTCCCCTCAGGGCAGCTCTGCACTAGGGCAGCAGCTGCAGGAGGAGGCCCGAGGGCTCAGAAGTCTCTATCAGCAGAAGGTCATCCCCCAGGAGAACCTTGTGGTAAGTTTGGAGACCAGAGAGCCTGGGGCTGGGGGAGAAGGAACAGTAAAAGAGAACAAAGGCCCCTCACCTGGGCCACTCCTCCCAGCCCATTCCCTAACCAGCCTTTGTCTCTCTCTGCAGGCAGAGCTTAACCTCCATGTGAGGGCCCTGGAGTCCTCTGCCCCAGACCTGCAGGTGGCTGCTGGGTGGAGGGTGGGAGTGGGGGGTGCAGGTAGGCAGCTGGGGAAGGAAGGGAGTGGATCTCTCTGCCTCGGGGCCTTGCCCACTCTGCCTGCCCTGCTGGGAGCTGAGGGTGGGCAAGGGAAGAAGAGGAGTGGGCAGATCCATGAGGACCTCCTTCTTCGGCTCCAGGTCCTCAGGGTCTCCCCTCCCCACCAAGGTGACTGTTGAGTGTTACCCACTGAATCTATGCTTGGGGGAGTGAGGGAGTGAGGGAGCGGCCGCTCCGTGCCCACGCGGGGCACTGATCTGCGGCTCCCCATCTTCCAGCGGGAAACCTCGAGTGTCCTAAGCAATGTCACTTACCTAAAAAGAGAGTTGCCAGCCTGGGCCACCAGGATCCTGAGGAACGTGAGTTGGGGAAGGGGCAGGGCAGGAGCTTCCACCTCCAGCTTCTCCGCCAGCACTGTCCCCTCGCCGTGGCTCCCAGGAGAGCATGGCCGGTCCTGGGCATGGGGACCAGGAAGGGCTCCTCCGGGCCCTGCCAGCCCAGGCTCCTGTCTTCCTTACAGGAGAGTGAGTGTTTCCTGGCCCGGGGGATCAGCTACTTCTCCCAGTACGTGGACTGGGTGAGGGAGGAGGTAAGTGAGGGCGCAGGCCCCTTCTGGCCTCAGAGCAACTCCCGATGGCCGGTGCCGGGGGCCCAGCTCTTCACTCTGCCCGGCCCCTCCCCTGCCCTCTGGATCCCCTCAGTGGGCCTTCTGTATGGAACCCAGACTCCCAAACCTGGCCTCCGCACCCCTGCTCGCTGGCTGGGCTCTGCCTACTCCACCTCTGCCACAGTCTTTCTCTGAGGCCTCAGAGAGCTGGGTTGGCTCTGGTTCTCTAGAACATTCCATCACACTCTGCTCCCTGCCCTTTCTTGGGCTAGCACTCCTGTCTAGCTTGTCTGAGGTGAGCCCTGAAAGCCCACCTTGTCCCAGGGACCCTGCTGGCCATGGCCTCTGCAGCTGTCTGGGCACTACACGAGGTGGGCGCGGCTGTGGCTCAGCCCTGAGTGTGTCTGTGTTACATGTGTGCGTCCGTGCATGTGAGCATGAAGACAGGCATGTGTATACATGTATGCATTCACAATACATGCTGCCTCTCCATGAGAGTAACCGGAAGCACAGTAGGGCCTTCATTCAGGTGAGGAGAGGGAAAGGGCCGGAGCCGAGCAAGGCGCCTCTGTGAGTGTGTCCCCATCTCTGTGAACCTGCACCCAGGGTCTGTGTGTGTCCTGCCGTCTGCCTCTGTGCCCTGGTGTGGCGCAGTCCTTGGCTGTGTCTCTGATATGGCTGTGCACCTGTGGGTCTGTTGTCTCTGCATGTACCTATCGGCACCCAGGTGACCCAGCGCATCGCCACCTGCCAGCCCCTCTCTGGAGCCCTGGACAATAGCCGTGTGATCCTGTGTGACATGATGGCTGACCCCTGGGTGAGTGTCCCCCGCCCATCAGGCCCTGACATCAAGGTCCTGTGGGAGGGGCCACGTGAGCAGGGCATGAGACGAGGCTTGCACCTGAGCCCTCGTTCTGCCCTGAGGACTGTGTCCCCTTGCCCCGGGGAGGCTGGCTTGCAGAGCTGCTGGGAGGAGCTGCTGGTCAGCTGGGGGTGCTGACCTCACGCCCCTGTGCAGAATGCCTTCTGGTTCTGCCTGGCGTGGTGCACCTTCTTCCTGGTCCCCAGTATCGTCTTTGCTGTCAAGACCTCCAAATACTTCCGGCCCATCCGGAAACGCCTCAGGTGAGGGGATGCCAGGACTAGTGGGAGGGAGGGGGCATTGGGTATTCAGAAAGGAGGCCTTCCAGGCCAGCAGGTGGCATGGTGGTTAAGGCGCTGGACTCCCACATGGCCTACCACGGGTCGAGTCCAGGACCTGGCCGCTTGTTTTCCTACTTGCCCCTTCTCTTGCTCTCTTTCTCTGTCTCTTTGGTCAAATTAAAAGACAAATAATAACAAATAAAATTAAATAAAGAAATAATAAAATAAATAAATAAAAGGAGTCCTTTCAGCGACTGGGCCTTGGTTCCTGCCATGGCCCCTCCTGACACCTGCCAGGTGGAGAAGGCTCATGGCCTTGCCCTGAAAGGCCGCACCCTCTGAGGAGCTGTGGGGCCGGGAAGTCTCCCACGTGCCTGCCCCTTGCTGCAGTACACCCATGCAGGTGTAGTGTCCCCTCCCCAGGGGGCTTCTGAGGTGCAAGCACTGGGGCTCTGCTTTGTCCGTGTTGGGGCTGGGGTTCTGTGCCAGGCCCGCTCACTTTGGTTCTGTGACGCTGCAGCTCCACCAGCTCCGAGGAGACTCAGCTCTTCCACATCCCTCGGGTCACCTCCCTGAAGCTGTAGGACCCAGTGGGTGAGTGTCCCCATCCCCTGGAACCTGTGGTTAAGTGGATGAGTAGGGGAGGGTCTGGGATTTGGGATTCCCAGGACCTAAGAGGGCAGGAAGGTTCAGGAACTTGATGGGGTCTGGGTGTGGGGCATGGCCCACCCAGCAGCAGGATGGACAGGCCCGAGTCTCACTCTCCCCTGCACCCACTCACCTGTTCCGTTCTCAATTCCTGACAGGGTGAGGTGATCTCTGGGGCTGTCTGCACCAGAGGACTTCTGTAGCTCTTGCCCAGGCCTGGGTTGTCTCGTGACTCGGGCTTGCCGGGCCCCATCTTGCCCGTTCCCCTCCCACCCCGTTTTTGCTCACAACCCCCTCCATTCACTCTCACAGTCACACTCAGGTCCACACGGTGACGCGGCCCACAGGCTCTGCCAGGTGTCCGTCCTTTACCCTCCTTGCTGCACTACTTCACGCCGAGGAGAGTCTGTTCTCCACCTCTCGGAACCCCTGGCCCTGCCCTTGGGTGGGATGGAGGCCCAGTCTAACCCGCTCTGTCCCCACTGCCCCTGCTGCCTGCTCTGTACCCTCTGTTCCTCTCTGAGCTCCTTGCCTCGTCCTGTCTGGGCTCCCTGCTTGCCCTGATTCCCTGCAGTCTCCTCCCTAGCCCTTGGCTTCCTCCCTCCAAAGAAGTCTTTTTCCTCCTTTGCCCCACTGTCACCTTGCTGACCCCCAAGGACCCTGCCTGCCCAACCAAGTTAATCAGGAAAGCCAGCCACCTGCTGAGTAATGGTCATGGCAGCGCCACTATGGCCCAGGTCTGCCTCACGGTGCCTAAGCTCCAGGACCCTGGCCCTCGGCAGGCCCAGCCTGTACTTACTCGCCCCCCACAATGTGAGGAAGGCCTGTCTGAGAGCTGTGCCTCCCTGTCTGCACCCTAGGTTAGTAATAGTAGTGTTGGAGGACCAGCAGATGGCATAATGGTTATGTCATTGGACTCATCTGTAATCAACCTCTGTTCGAGTCCCAGACCTGGTGTCTTAAACACACCGGGCGTGTGTGCGTACATACCCAAGATCCCAAGAGGAGAGTGGATGTGGCATGGCCATTTCTCCAGGGGGTGATTTTTTGCTTTTTGTCTCTCTGTCTTTTCAGTGAGCACACGCACCTTATAGTAAAAAAAAATCTCTCTGAAAAAAAAGAAAAGAGAAAAGAAAAGAAAAAAAAAAAAAAAGAAAAGAAATAATACTGTTGGTCCATGGGTCCTCTCCGAACATCAACTCGCAAGGAAGGTACCCAGGCTGCAATGGGGCTCCACCTTGGCTCCCCAGAAAATAGTGTCTCTCAAGACCCCTACTTAGCCTTTCCAGGAGGGTTCTGGTGGCCAGAACAGGACTTTGCACCAGCCCTTCTGTCCTGTGCACATGGCCTGGGGGCATCCCTAGCCCATCCCCAGGCCGTCCCTGCATGCTGGACCCCGAGTTGCAGAAATGTGGAAGAGGAAGAAAAGAGACAAATGGACCTCCCATCCATGAACATGTCCTCACTTCCTTAAGTCTTGGTTTTGACTCTTTGGAACCAAAGACTCAGGCTGGGGCCCTCAGCAGATGGGAAGTGGGGCCCATTCCAGGAACAGCAGACCTGGACCCACAGCCTGGCCCAGATGCATGTTAGCGGAGCAGCTTGACCAGATTGTGTAGGTCCCTGAAACCTCAACTGCCCCATTTATGCACTCGGGAAAACCACCCTGGCCTCGTCACAGGGCTGTGGAAGCTCCATGTGACCGCGCGTGCAAAGATGGGCATGGAGCGCGGCCCGGAACACGGCCCCAGGAGAAGGGAATGGCTGTTTTGTGCCATGTCTGCTCTGCACCAGGGGCGGAGCCAGAGTCTGGGTGGATAAAGGGAAGAGGGGAATGGGTCTGAGTTCAAAGATAGAAAAGATAGAAGGCCCTTTCAAATTGTGGTTTGTCGAGTTTCAGGGAATGTCCATGTTTAATTGCATTTATAAACCAGTAGCAATCTGTCTCCTAGAAATTAGGATGGATGTATTGGCGTACTGCAAGCACGTTCTCAAAGAAGCAACCTCCAATGTAACACAGTGGCCTCTCTTTGGCTTTCCCCAGAGATGTTTTTACTTGTTCCTCATCTGTTGACCTATGCAGAGAAAGTAGGACCCTGACTTTTTCAAATGCCATTGATGGGATTAATGCAAATAAAACAGAAAACAGTCGTTTCCAGTTCTCTGTCAAAATTGCTTATCTTATACTTTCTATGTTCAAGCATATTAAGCACCGTAATTTTAAATTCAGTAACTCCCTACATGGATCCCCCATGAGTTTTTTTCCTACTGTCTGTTGTTTCTCTAGCTTTTTTGTTAGCTTCGTCTTGCCTCCTCACCTACTTGGCAATTTTCAATTAAGTACCACGCGTGGGAGCCAGCAGATGGCGAAGCAGTTACATCATTGGACTCACACATGGTGAATCATGGTTCGAGTCCCAGATCCGGTGTCCTGAAGATCATGCCAGGCATGCGTGCATGCATACCCAGGATCTCAGAAGGAGAATGGAGGAGAAGGGATTGTGGTGTGGCCATCCTCCCAGGGGGGCGATTTCTCACTTTCCCTCTCACTGACTCTGTCTCTGGGGAACACATGTGCCGTAAGGCAAAAACCTTTAAAATGAAAAAGAAAGGGTGCCATACATGGAATCTGAAAACCTGTTGAAATCATTTGAGGTCTAGGGTGAAGTTTCTTTCCTCTGTGAAGGCCGTGTTTGCATCTGGCTGGTGGTTAGGCATCCAGCAAACCAGGATCGCACTAATCCACTTGGAGGTGAGGGACTGCAGTCCCTTTAAGGGCAAACCCACTTCCAGTTCGTCTTCCTCCAGTGACACCCTCTGGGGCCCAACTCGAAGCATGAGAGATTTGCCGGGCACGCCCTTCTCTTGGTAAGCCTGGTCTTTAGCCTCAGAAGTTGTTAAAAAGCTCTGCTCAGCATCTTCGTAGTATTTTCTGCAATCAGCAGACCCCCTAGGGAGGATTGTGGTGTGGCCATCCTCCCAGGGGGGCGATTTCTCACTTTCCCTCTCACTGACTCTGTCTCTGGGGAACACATGTGCCGTAAGGCAAAAACCTTTAAAATGAAAAAGAAAGGGTGCCATACATGGAATCTGAAAACCTGTTGAAATCATTTGAGGTCTAGGGTGAAGTTTCTTTCCTCTGTGAAGGCCGTGTTTGCATCTGGCTGGTGGTTAGGCATCCAGCAAACCAGGATCGCACTAATCCACTTGGAGGTGAGGGACTGCAGTCCCTTTAAGGGCAAACCCACTTCCAGTTCGTCTTCCTCCAGTGACACCCTCTGGGGCCCAACTCGAAGCATGAGAGATTTGCCGGGCACGCCCTTCTCTTGGTAAGCCTGGTCTTTAGCCTCAGAAGTTGTTAAAAAGCTCTGCTCAGCATCTTCGTAGTATTTTCTGCAATCAGCAGACCCCCTAGGGAGAAAGTAGCCCCAGATGGTAGCAATGTCTCTGGATTTCTTCATTTTCCCAGATTTTAGCCCTGAATTATTATTATTATTATCCATTTAAATTTTTGTTATAGGATGCATGTGCTTGCAGAGGGAAAGTGAGAGAGCACGCCCCTGGGGGCGGGGGGCGTAGCCATGCTGCAATCCCTGCCCTCCATTCTCCTCCTGGGACTGTGGGTGCACACTCGCAGGTGCCTCACACTTTTCTCAAGCCACCAGGTCTGGGACTCAAACTGCAGTTGGCCATGTGGGCTCCAGCTGCCTTAACCACCACACCACCTGGCTAGCCCGACCCTGTAAGTCTTTACTTCCTGTTTGTTCCCCAGTGTCTTCAGATTTAAACATATATATATTTTTTAAATAAATATATATAACTTTAAAAGCTGCATTTTGAGCAGTTTCTTTTCTTTCCTTTTTTTTTTTTTAAACATTTGCCAGCGGGCATGTGCTCTTGCCAGAGCCGGAAC
>NW_006204133.1:156185-158786 GCF_000334495.1 Tupaia belangeri chinensis
GAAAAAGAAAGCGCCCCCATGGGGCACGGTCAGCCGTAATCCCTTCTCCTCCATCTCTCTCTCCTGGGGTTTTGGACACCCATGAGCACGTGCCCAGCATGTTTCTCAAACCGCTGTGTTTGGGACGCAAACCACCTGGTCAGCCACGTGGGATCCTCAACCAGGCCACACACTGGCCCAAGCAGTTTTTTTTTTTTTTTTGAGAGATTTTCACTGTAGGGCGTGTGCGCTCGCCAGACAGACAGAGAGAGACATAGAGACAGAAAGCGAGAAATCACCCCCCAGGGGGGATGGTCACGCCGCAATCCCTTCTCCTCCATTCTCCTCTCGGGATCTTGGGCACGCACGCACACGCGCCCGGCGTGAGTTCTAAGCCACCGGGTCCAGGACATGAACCGCGGTCGACTACGTGGGAGTCCAGCGACATAGCCATTACGCTAACTGCTGGTTCCCCCAAGCAGTTTTTAAAGTTGTTCTCAGCTGTCCAGTCCAAATGACCTAGTCTACCACTACCAGATATAAAAAGTTGACTTCCCTTGTGCGTTGGGAAAAGGCTAGAAACCTGGATCTCGTGTGCGGAAAGCCCAGGCCCACGCCTCGCCACGGAGCTCTGTCTGGAGAGCTTTGCTGTAGGCGCTGTTGCTGGGGTCGGCGGCACACGGTAGTTTATAGAGAAATAGCCACAGAGCAAAATGGATTGCCTCGTTCCCTTGCTTAACAATGCTGGGATCCTGGACCGGCAGAGGGTATGGTTGTTAGGGCAGCTGGGTCCTACATGGCTGACTACGTGGTTCAAGTCCCACGCTCAGTGGCTTGGAAAGCACACTAGGTGTATGTGCATGCGTGCCCCAAATCAGGAGGTGAAGGGACCGTAGCATGGTCATGCCACCTGGGGGGTGATTTCTCACTCTCTCTCTCTGTCTCCCCCCATCTCTGTAAGCACACATGCCCCATAACAAAACTTCTTAAAAATGTATTTTATTTTTAAAGAATTCTTTATTTAATTTTATTTATTCATTCATTTATTTTAATTTGACCAGAGAGGGAAAGTGAGAAAGCAAGCCACCAGGTCTGGGACTCAGCCATGTGGGAGTGTCCAATGCCTTAACCACCACACCACCTGCTGGCCCCACCCCATAACAAAATTTAAAAAATAAATAAATAAAGCCAACCAGGATCTAAAATGCTAAGGCCACTCTTTATGAAATAAAACCCCTTGCTGGTCACAGTCTTCTGTCCTCAGGACAGTCTCTGAAGGAGCTAAGCTGTGACCCGGGCGAGCGGAGCTCCAGGAAGTTCCTTGGCCGGCTCAAGAGCTCAAGCAGAAGCCCAGCCAGGCTTTGGAGAAGGGCCCCCAGTCTTGGTGGCCCTGGAGGTTTCCTTCTGTGTGTGCTGCCAGTCCCCATTCCCTGTGGGTGTGTGGGAGAGAGGCCCTGTCTCCAAGGAGATTTGATCCAAGTGTCCTTGCTGTCCCTGTGGCAGGAGGCATGACAGATTGGGGGCCCCGGGAGTTCTGCCAGACGCTTCAGCCTGGCTACTAAGCAAAAGGCCCCATAGCAGATTCTGCCAAAGACATGCCAGATGGGCCAAGGGGCCCGACGTCCCAGGTGGCTGGCCAAGGCAGTTCCAGCTGGCCCAAGGTATGCAAAGGGGAGAGCCATGTGACCAGGGCCAGAGCTCGCCCTGGCTACCTGAGTGGGAGCGAGGAGTGTACACCAGGAAGTGTCCCTGGCACTTTACATGAATTAGCCACAGGGCAGCATGGCTATTTACTTACTGGTGGCCGAGAAAACCAAGGCCCAGACCCTGGACATGGGCTGAGAAGAAAGGGCAATGCTCCCCCGGAGGAATCAACAGGAGCTAGCGATCCTGCGGCCATATCCAAGTGCTCTGGAATTCTGCAAGATGAGGTCCTCCTGCAGCCTCCTTCGGCTTGGTTTGGGTCTGACTGCCAAAGAATCTTCAGGAACTACAGAGCTTTCTCGGGGAGAGTTTGCAGTGCCCGTGTGCTCACAGCACAGCCACTGCCAAGGCCCAGGTGAGGCGCCCTTCTGGGTGTCCTCCACCTCTGTTCCCGTATACCCAAGGGAGGGACACAGCTGCAAGTGCCTGAGGCTCTGGAAAGGCCCCTGAGGGTGCCAAGGGAGCCGGGGTGGGGGTGAGACCCTGTGATTTAGGAAGGCTCTTGCTTGGGTGCCAGCTGCTGCAGGAGCTCCTGAGGCCTGAGGGCCTGGCAGAGAGGGCAGCTGTCCAGGCCTGTTATGTCACAGCTTAACCGCAGGCGGCACCTCTGCAGTGGAACAGCAGCACGTATGCCGAACAGTGGGTAGGTGACTCTCAGGGCTGGGCCTCTCTGGTGCTGCACCCTCAGGCCACGGTGTGAGGCCAGGCCTGTGCAGGACAGGGTGCGTGCACGTTTCCACGCCGGTGTTGGACACGCAGGCATACAGTTAGCTGGTGGGATCTTACCTGAAAGGACTAGGCTTTGGGCTGGTCCAGAGTGCAGCAGCTGAGGAACCAGATCCTACCTGGCTGCCTGTAGTTTGAATCCCAGCTTGAAAAACACCCCAGGCGTGTGTGCCAAAAATCCTGGTGGAAAGG
>NW_006204133.1:159459-163294 GCF_000334495.1 Tupaia belangeri chinensis
TGTGTGCCAAAAATCCTGGTGGAAAGTAAGAGCGGAGGGAAAAGGACTGCAGTGGGACATGGTCTCTCTTCTTTCTGGTGAGTGCATATGCCCTCTGGCAATCAAAAAAGGTAATATAGAGAGATATAAAAGATACAGGCATCTATACTGGCCCTTCGCTTTCTACCTTATGACCTGGGCAAATCCTTCACCTTTGCTGGGTCTCGCCGTCGTGATCTGTAGAATGAGACAACACTTCCCACCCGAAGACGCTATGTGGGCTCGAACCATTCCACATGTCCCCGCTCGAGGAAGCCCGCCTGAGCTGGAGGGGCAGAGCCGTCCCATGCTGTGCAAGGCCCATGGATTCCCAGGAACTTGGCCCGGACCTGCATGCTGCGGAGGGGCTTGCCTCCCCCTCTTTTCAGGGTGCGGCGGTGGGCCAGGTGTCCGGGGTTTACTGAGCCCTCGCCCAGTGTAAGGCCCGGCCTGTCTGAAGTCCTCAGGGTTCATAGGAGCCCGGGCGTGGGCCACCAGGCCCGTGTGGGATCAGCCTTCCTTGCCTCAGTGGGTCGACAGCTCCGGGCCATTTTCTGCCCCTGAGGATCTGAAAGTCGGAGCTAATTGGCTGACTCAAAAAGGGAAAAGAAAAAAAAAAGAAAGAAAGAAAGAAAGGGCGTGCAAGTGCTCTGTGCACACGGCAAGGGGGGGCTCTGTCTCCATGGGAACCACTGGCACAGGCTGGCTCCTCGCGCAGGAAGGGGAAAGTTGGCAGGGGCTCCAGCACCTGGGTCCTGGGTGGTCTCCCTGGAGGCTGAGCTGGCCCTCCAGGAACCAGCAGGAAGGGACTCCGCCTCTCCCAGGGGTGCCAGGGGTCCTCACCTCCTCCCTTCCCCAGCACTACCCTCAGGAGATCAGGTGAGGCCCCTCAGTCACCCTGAGCTCAGTCCTGACCTTGGACTTAGCCAGGAACCAAGGACACGAGGGCTGTAGGGAGCAGGCTCGGGATGATTCCCACACTGCAAGGTGCTACGAAGAAGGGAGGGGAGTGCGAGGGAAGTAAACAAGGGCGAGGGGCAGATGGAGGTGGAAGGACCCCCGAGTGTCACCCTGGTCATGTGGCCCCAGTGGCTGTCACTTATTCCAATATTGAGACCCCTGTAAGGCCATTGCCTTGCAGACCATCCCCGAGGACAGGCTGCTCCTGAGGCTGGAGACCACCTTGGCTCCCACTGCTCTGGGTGGGGCCCTCAGGCTGCACGCATCTGTGGGTCCTGTGGCCTGGCGTTGGTGAGGAGGGGTGGTCAGGATGCGCCCCTCCCCCATCAGACACTGAATTGCTCAGGAGCTCCCCTCACCCCAGCGCCCCCTCCTGCACTGCCCCCCACTGACCAAGAACAGGTGTTAGAGAAAGAGACAGACAGTGGGGAGGCACAGAGAGAGACCCAGTGACAGGGACAGGAGCGGGGAGACCTGGACCTCCAGATAGAGGGACAGCCTGGAGAGGCGGGGATTAGGAGCACATAGACCAGCCTGGAGGGGAGGCGGGAGAGGAGGCGCAGAGCTGGAGGGGAGGAGCAGCAGAAGCCAGCAGGGAGGAGCCTGGCCACCGGGCAGTCCTCTTCATCTGGGCTGTGAAGTCGGGAGGCCAGCAACAGTTTCCTTCGGCGTCCAGGATGCAGCGGGCCAAGGTAGGCGTCTGCAGGGCTGAGGGCTTGCGGGGGCAGGGAGCGGGACTTCTGGGGTTGCCCTGGACTGGGGAGCCTTGTCCAGCCTCCTTCTTTGACCCCATCTCTTGCTGTTCCCTATAAGGTCGCTTTTGGGAAAGTGAGAGTTAGGGGGTGCAGGCCAGGAGGCTGGACTCCTGCACTCGCTTTGGGTGGGAGAGGCTTCAGGTGTCCGTGGAAAGCAGCTGGACAGAGGAGAGCGGGGTCGCCCCATGGCAAGTGCTGCTCAGTGAGGTTGCTGGGGCAGGTGGCCGGCCGACCCCAGCACCGGCTGCATGGCCCTTAGGATCGTGGGAGGGGTGAGTTCCAAGAGGAGGCGTCCTGAGCTTGCAGGCTGCCTGCGAGTGCATCTTTTCATGAATTGTTCAAGTAATTAACGAATGCCCACTCCTTGCAGAAGAGCCAGGAGACCCCTTGCGGGGACACTTGCTAACACTTCCCTCTCCGTGCAGCGTTGCGAGGTGAGAGAGAGAGAGCGTAAGGAAGATGCCTGACAGAGTTCCAGGAATAGTGGCAGGGTAAGGAAAGGAGGGAGAAGTAAAGGGGGAAGAATGAAAGGTGCCCCTCAGCACCCCACCAACCCTCAGAATACCTGCTTGATGCCCCGTGAGTGTCTCACATGTTCCAGATAGTCTTGCTTTGGGAAAAGGAAGCAGTGCCAGGTTAGGTCTGGCTGTGCATAGCAGAACAGCCCAATAGCAGTGGTCAGAATAAGGTCGGCTGCATTTCTCTCCTGTGCGGACGTCTTAATGACAGGCCCCCTGGGCAGCAGGGAACCGTGGGCTCGGTGCGTGTTCTTCCAGTCCTCTGGTACCTTAAGGTCCAACACAGCTGCTGGAGCTCCAGCCAGCACGTGCAGGTAGCAGGAAGGAGAAAGAATGTCAAAAGGGCGCAAATAGAGTCAGCGTCGCTAGTGAGAACCATGAATGGTGGGTTGGTGTTTCAGACTCGCCTCCCAAGAGGTGGCTTCCTGCCCCTGCCATCTAGGGGCACAAGCATCCCGGAGGGGACTTGTGGCTGCCCCAGATCACACTGCTCCAGAGTCTGGGTCACCTCTGGCCTGGCTGGTCTGTCTCCTGAGGTGCCGGGAGGATCGCAGAGGTGATGACATGAACTCTTTGAGTATGGTGACCGGGCATATTGTAAAGGTGCTCTCTGCTGTCACCTCAGTCTCCCAAGAACTGCCAGGCAGGAGAGCGGGAGCAGAGAGGCAGAGCGCTCCCTCAGCCCAGGCTCACGTGCTGTGTGCTCCTCGCACACGTGTGCCACACACGGTACAGGCACGCACAGTGAATGTGCACTTGCACCCCCCCTGCGACTGCCCCGGCAGAGCTGTGCGCGCGACTTTGCACGTCCATGGTGCCAGGTTTGCATGGAGTCAGGTGCACATGGATGTGGCCAGGTCTGTGGGCCAGCAGAGGGCAGACCCTCTCCTCCTGCCTTTCCTCCACTGGCCCTGACTGCTGGAGGTCGCCCTGGGAGCCCGGCCACCCCTGTCTCTGCTGGATGGGCAGAGAGACCTGAGTGCTGCAGGTGCATCCGGCCCTCCCGTGGTCACTGTGACCTCATACTGCACCTCCCCTCCCCACAGCTTGCTCTCAGGCCTCAGTGGATCGTGACCTTCCCCCTGCCAGTGGCCTTCCTATGGCTGCAGAGACAGGACCCCACATCTTCTGGGGGCAGGCCAGGCAGGGATGGCGGTCTTGGGTCTCTCACAAGGCCAGCTGGGGGACTGTAGAAGAGAACCTTAGCTCTCTAGTGACAGCAGGGACCACACTGAGAGCGCAGCCTGGGAGCTGGCCTGATTGTCACTGTCAGGGTCAGCCGATGCTCCCAACTAACGCCCAAGACTGTCCAGTCCCTCAGCCTTCTCCCTGCGCCCCCCAGTCACTCTCTAATCCTCACCTTGCCCCCGTGGGCTGGGAGTGGCTCTGCCACACCCACTGTACCAATACTGAGGCTCAGGGAGCAGGGGTGCCGGTCACAGCACCAGGACCCCAGGGGCTGGAACTCAGCGCCCCGAAGCACAGGCCGTTCTGCCATCTCGGGGCTCCCGGGGTGACGGCTTCCTGCACCAGGCATCTGCAGGATACTCGTGGGAGGTGGGCCCCGATTCACTCTCCCACCTC
>NW_006204133.1:163325-166421 GCF_000334495.1 Tupaia belangeri chinensis
CCTCGCGCCAGCCACTGAGACCCTGGCTGGGCTGCGGGAGGAGGTCAGGGCTGAGGGGCAGGAGCTCTGAGCTGCCACCCTTTCTTCCAGGCCGTAATCTCTTGCGTTATCTTCCGGGAGCCTGTCTCCTGCAGCCCATAGAGTGGTTCATGGGATCGTCCCCATGGTACAGATGAGGAAGCAGAGGCCTGCCCTAGCCTGCAAGCTACAAAGTGTTACAACTGGCATTTCTACTACGCTCTGGCTTACTCCTAAGCTCAGCTCCCTAGGGCCGTGGGATCATGGGAGAAGGCTAGAGGGGGTGAGGGGGTGACCTTAACCAGCAGCCGAAGAGGTGCCCCATCTAGCCACAGGCCCAGCTCTGAGGGCTTCTGGCCCATTGTACCCTCTGGACCCTTCAGTGAGTATGTACGAGCCAGACCTGCCCCCAGCCACGTCTCCTGACTTCACATGTGGCTTTGAGCCAGTTCCTGTCCCTTCTGGGGTGCTGACCCACAGCTGCAAAGAAAAGGACCCCAGCATTTTAACTTCAGGCTCCCTTTTCTCTCTTTTCTTTAAGAGACTTATTTATTTAATTTTATTTATTATTACAATTTCTTAACTTGTCATCGGGCAGGTGTGCTCACCAGAGACAGATGGAGTTAGAGTGAGAAAGCAAACCACCAGGCCTAGGATTCGAACTGCAGTTGACTATGTGAGAGTCCAGTGCCTCAACTACCATGCTCTTCTTATCAAAAGCATTCATAAGCGTGGAGAGCTGCCTGTTGACTCAGGGCTAGGGCTTGAGGCCAAGCTACTCTCCACTAACCCTAACCCACCCCAGGCATCTCCAGTGATTCCCAGAAGTAGCAGCAGGGTCTCAAAGGTGGCCTCTGTGGGAAAGAGGACACCAAGGGCGCCCTTGGTTTCCAAGGCAAAGGCAGAAGGGAAAGGAGGTGGCACACCTTCCAGAGCAGGGGACGGAGGAGATGGGCAGGAGGGAGGGCAGTGTGGAGTGAGTCACTGAGCACCGCGCACCCCCAAGCCCCCGGCAGCTGACTGATGTTCCCCGAACAGGTGCGTCTGTCAGCTGTAATCAGCCCACGTCCTAGAGCGTCACAGAGAGACAGGGAGGGAACCTGGGGACCTGAGGTGGGAGATGCAGGGGAGCTGAGCCGAGCTGAGCTGAGGCGGGACAGTGAGAGGGGGCCTGTCCCGCCTCTCAGCCAGTTGCTCCTGGCTCTGACCTCTGCCTCAACTCCCTGCCCCGCACGTGCCCTCCATCAGACTGGCCCGCTCCTGAGCCCCACTCCTGAGCCCCGCTCAACTGGACAAGGCAGCTGCCGGTCTGTGCTCACCTTGTCTCTAGTGTGGGCCGCTGGCCCCTGCCCCACCTCCACACACGCACTGGGCAGACCCAGATCACCTGCCGCTGGAGCCATTCCCCTGTGCCCAACCCTACTTTGAGATCCTCTTTGCAAGATGGATCCCAGAGAGCCAAGTTCTAGTCCCAACTCTGCCCTCTCTTTGGGCCTCAGTCTCTCCATCTGGGCCTGAGGTGTGCTTGCAGCTGCTACCGGGCCCCTGCTGGGTTGGGCCCTGTGCAGACCAGTGGGGGCCTGGGAAATGGAGGGTGAGGTGGGGGCCTGGCCAGCGCAGGGTTGCGGTTGAGCCAGCACCACAGAATAGCTCACCCTGTGCTGCCCCCGATGCACACGCAAACGCCCACTGGCCCATCACCGCACCTGGTCCCCACTGTGTCATACTGAAGGGTCCTGGCCAGGAGAGGGAGGTGGCCTGGGGAGGTATCGTGGCTGGCCCTTGCCAGCTGTTGCACCTGGCTCTGCATCAGGCAAATCTAGGCTCAGGCCTGACCCCTTTACGTATCAGCTGTTTGTCCTCAGGCAGTTACTTAGCCTCTCTGTGCCATGACCACCTGGTTTTCTGGGGGAAGTGTCCAACCTCTCAGGAAGATGAGATCCGGCACCAGCCCACTTAGCCCGGCCCCATAAACAGCAGGTCCTCTTTTCCCGGTCGAGCCGAGCCTCGGAAGGGCACCCTGACAGAGAATTGCCACTGAGCAGTGCAAGCCAACTCCTGGGTTAACGTAACCTCCTCATTACCAGGGGTACAGGGAGCTTGGGTCCCAGCCAAGGTGGCTCCAGGTCAAGGCATGGGCGTATGTTTAATGCATGCATGCGTGGGTGCACATATGTGTGCATGCAGGTAAGTTTCCGTATGTGCGTGCAGAGGTGTGTGTGTGTGTGTGTGTGTGCATGAGTGCGACTGCAAGGACTCACGACAATCTCGGCGCTCTACCCGCACAAAGCTGCCTGGCCCACATCTGCCTGTGCCCAGGGGTGGGTGGAGATCCTAGGCTCCCAAAGTCCCTCCACCCAGCTGCCGGGGGCCTGCAAGATGCAACGCCCACCACTGCTTCCTGCCATATGTTCCCGGTGATGGAAATAGAGCGAGTGGCACGGGGGTGCTGGGCGAGCCAGCCTGCGCCATAGCATCCCTCCTGGGAGGGAGAGAGGTTGAGGACCCAGAGACCCCTTTTCCCACAGACAAATCTCCACATTTTCCATCTGATGGGACAAGCGCTCGAAACCTAGGTGCACTTCAAACCTACCAAGAAGCTGTGTAAAGAGACAGCCACTCAGACCAGCTGGTGGCGTGGTGGTAAAGACGCTGGATCCCACATGGCCGATCGTGAGGTTTAAGTCCCAGACCTGGCAGCTTGAAAAGCACGCAGGTGCATGTACGTGCATGCCCAAAGTCCCGAGAGAATGGAGGAGGCGGGATTGCAGCATCCCTGGGGCGGAGGATGCTTTCTTACTTTCTCCCTCTCTCTCTCCCTCCCCATGGCGGCTAGTACGCTCACCCTATAGCAACTTAAATAAATAAATAATAAATAAATAAATAAAGAGCAGCTCAGGTCCCACAGGGTCAAATAATGCAGGCAGAGCTGGTGAGCGCAGCAGGTTGGATCTCCCTGAGGGATGAGCTGGGCCCCCCTGCACTGGGCAGCCAGGCCCTTCCTCAGGGCCAGAGGGTGAAGAAGACTGATGATCTGCTGGGGGCTTTGTGCTCTTCACCTCGCTTAACCTTTGCCAT
>NW_006204133.1:166452-175143 GCF_000334495.1 Tupaia belangeri chinensis
CCCCCACCCCTGCCAGGGGAAGGGCATATTATTATCCCCATTTTGGAGATGAAGAAACCCAGGCTCAGAGCGATCAGGTACTTTGTGTAGGGTCACACAGCAGGAGGTGAGGGCCCAGCGCTGGAGTCTCAGTCTGGCTGACCACAGACCTGTTTGTTCTGTCCTCGGCTCCCTGAAACAATGCCAGCCTGCCTGAACTCTCCCCACCCGACCCCCAGCCGGTCCTCAGAGCCAGCGTCTGCTGGGTTCTGGTGGCTCTTATGAAGCCCCGTTGCTGCCCCACCTGTAACCCTGCGGGAGAGGTCAGCGGTGCATTTAGTCACAGGACATTGCCTCTGGAGAACGGAGCCCGGGTACTTTACGGTAACCAGGGCCTCCAGCCATGCACTCCCACGCCCTGGCAGTTGCCATGTGCCCCCAGGTCACCACAGCCAAGCCTTCTGGGGGCTGCTCTCTGGGGTTCCCTGGAGCCCAGCTGATGAGAACCGTGGGGACTAAACTAGCTGCTCAAGGGCTCCACCTTGGTGTCCCCTAAAAGTCCGGCTCCATCTTCTTGGCCAGAGGGCCTCTAAGGACAAAGCTACGCCCTGCTGGGCATGACCCAGTGAGTTGGACAGCTGCCCTGTGGGTCACTCAGCCTTCCAGGGGACCTCCAGGGTGTGGGAACTGTGAGGCAGGTGTGTGGGTCCAGGTCCCGGGGTTTGCTGGGGCTGCTCCAGCCTCTCTCTGGAGTGGTGAAAGCTGTCAGGGCAGCGGTGCTTCTGGTGGGGCCTGCACTACTGTCTGGTTCGCTCAGAGGACACGCGGAGGTCGTTCTTCCCACATCGCTGCGGCGATGCGTTTCTTAGTAACCAGGGAGTCGCACAGCCCCTCCGCCACTACCTGTCACACTGACGGCTGGACCTCTCCCCACGGGGCTGCTGCCAGGCATTGCCCTGCCTTCCCTTCCTGGATTGGGCCCCTGCAGTTGCCTCCACACTCTGCCTGGCCTGCTCTCTGCCTGGCCCCTGGCTGGAACTTGGGCCAGAGAGGACAACCAGGGGCAGGTATGCCCAAACCATCCAGCCTGCAGGTCTGAGAACCATCTGGAACAGGGCCATCCCATGGAGATGTAATGCCAGTCACAGATGTCATTTAACATGTTCCAGCAGGCACATTAAAGCTAAAAATAAACTAGAATATTTTTTAATAATATATTTCATTTAGCCCAATGTAAATACATTTTTTAAATGCTTAAATTTTTTTATTTGTTACACAAGCTAGAGAGACTCAGTGAGAGGGAGGGCTCCAGATGAGAAACCAGACCCTCCCCGTGCAGATCAGCCTCGCAGTGTTGTCTTTTACCACTGCACCACCATCCGGCCCTCAGTGTAAACATGAGCATCTCAATGAATAATTGATGTGAACGTTATTAACAAGCTCTTTTGCATTCTCGTAAGGGTCTGAAGCCCAGTATATATTTACACAGACGGCACACCTCAATTTGCACTCCGCAGCCGCGTGTACGAGTGAGCGTGAACAGCCCCCAAGGAGTCCTCATGGCCAAGCCAGGCTTGGGCCTCCAGAGATAGACTCGGCCTGGGAAAGGCCAGTTTCCCGGCCTGGTTACCCTCTGCCCGCAGGTGTTCTTGCGTTGTCTCATTGCCTGTGCTAGCGTTTCTAATGTTTTCTTTAAATGAGCTCACGTGTTAAATTTTAAAACATTCATTTAAAAGAAAGTCTTCGACTCCGTACTGCAGCAGGTAACCACAACGCTGCCATGGAAACAAGGCTGCAGCCTCCGGTCTCCCCCGCGTGCTGCCCTCCGGGGCTGGGCAGAGGCCATGCCCTCTGTCTAACATGATGGTCGAGGGCGCCCAGAGTCTAATCATCCCGTGCTGTGCGGAAGCACCTCCCTGTCACGGGGGCCTCAGGCCAAAGCCCACAAGGTGCACTTGAAGCTGAACGATGTGGTCAACCCCTGCAGCTTAGGGGAGGGCATGCACATGCGAGTGTGCACGCACACACATCACACACGCGCACACACACACACCAGCAGCCCTCCTGAGCTCAATGAGAGCAGTCACAGAAGTCCTGTTATGAGAATTGGGCTTCGCTTGGGTAATTTGGGTAATTCTGAGGTTCTGAGGAACTTTGAAGGGTTTCTGCGACCACTGACTGGTCATTTCTCCTAAATACCTTATTCGGCCGCACGTAGCAGGGGCAATTTCAACGCCTCGCCCTTTCTGTCCCTCCTCTGCTCCACAGGCTCCTCCTGGCCTCGCCTGCAGCCTCATCCCTTGAGGGAAGTCCCTGAGCCTCAGAGGGGACTGTAGGTCCCCAGGGTCCGCCTGGGGCCATTCCTGGGACATGGCTCCAGCCCCCTACATTGCCAGATGTGTTCCCAAGGACTCTGTGTAGCCCCGGGGCATGGACCTTCTGGCTTCTTTGGTCTTTCCAACCCTGGTCATCCCCTGGGGCTTGTGTACAATGACAGCTCTGTCACCGCTAAAATGAGGCCAGCATGGGGCTCAGCTGCAATGTGCAGACAGAGAGGGCGCTGCCAGAGCCACATGGGAAAGGCTGGGGTTCGGGGTGCTTCTCTCTCGAAGGAAATAAATATGCAGACTTTTTAAAAGACAAGGCTGGCAGGAGGAAGAGAAATTCTCAAGGGACTTTCACTCAGTCACTCATGAATATTTATTTAGGGTCCTGTATGTGTGTTTGCGTTTTCAATACTCTTTTTTGTGTGCATGAGAGTATTTTTTAATCGAAAATGTTCTTGAGCTGATTGGGTAAGAAATAACACAGAGAGGCCCGTGTACACTCTAGCCAGTTTCCCCGATGGAAGCATCTTGAAAAACTGTTGTAGGTCGACCCTGAAAGGAACAGGCAACAAGATTTAAGAAAACAAAAGACTTCATTTGGGCTTGGTAAGAGTTGCAACCTGGGAAACACAGATTTAAGTAGCCTCGAATAAATGCTCCAAGGTCTTACAGTTTTCAGGTTTTAAAAACAAAAAACCACAAGTGAGAAAGAAGATGACGTCAGTTGTTTGTGAAGAATTTAGATTGGTGCAAGAGAGTAACACGGAGTCTTGTAGGAAGGGGATTGGGTAACTCGGAGTGCTGTCAACTGCTTTACCGGGATCCGGGAAGAAGAGGGGAGTGTGACAACTCCGATTGTTGGCTTTAGGATCTGCACGTTCTTATACACAGACGTCACAACGCGGGTGACAGCTAGTTTGGAGGGATTACAATGTTTCATTGGAAAGACTGTACCTTTAGCAGAGCGACCAGTTCAGGAACAGGTGAGGCGTGACGGCAGCCCAATTTCTCAAGCTCTCTCGGCCAAAGGAGTTTTTTAGAACAGGCCCCAGAACATCTTATTTTATCTTGCAAGTACATGGTCACAACCGGGACATGGACGCGAGGCGGCTCCCGTTTCACCTGCGCTCGTTCGTGTGGCGTATTTAGTACCATACCATCTTATCACGTGTGAGCGACAAAATCCATCGTCACAGGCGAGGCGCAGAACGGGAGGCCAGCTGGCGGCACAGAAGCCTGCGATGCTCTGCACGGCGGTCCCACGAGAGCTCTGTTCAAGTCCCGAGGCCTCTCTGGGTACTCTGAGTGCACGCATGCCCACGGTCGGGGGCTGGTGGGCTGGCTGAAGGCAGGGGTGGATCACAGTGGCAAAGACCGCGTTGAGGGACCAGCAGATGGTGTAATGGCTACATCTCTGGACTCCCATGTAGTAGACCATGGTTCGAGTCCCGGACCTGGTGGCTTAAATTCATGCCGGGCACATGTCTGTGCATGCCCAAGATCCTGAGAGGAGAATGGAGGAAAAGGGATTGTGGCATGGCCATCCCCCCGGGGGGTGATTTCTTGCTTTCTGTCTCTCTGTCTCTCTCCGTTTTTCTGGCGAGCACACACACAACCCCCCCCCCAAAAAAAAAAGACCAAGTTGAGACACTGTCTCTTTCTCTATCGATCTTGTGCATGGAAGAAATAAAGAAATAAATGCATTAAAAAGATGCAGAAAGGCCTATCCCCGCTGGGTTTCTTCTGTTGTCCTTATCTGTCCTTACAGTCTCTCTTGCCTCTCCCCCCACCCATAACCCCTGGGCCTCTAATCTCTTCTCCAGTTCTAAAGTTGTGTCATTTCAAAATGTTCTATAAATAGATTCACACAGCATGTGACCTTCGGGGATGGACTCTTTCATTCAGCGTACTTCTCTAATCTGGAGATTCATCCAGGTCGTTGTCCTCTGAAGGACACTGGCGATGTTGTCACTTGGGGACTATGACAAATAAAGCTGCTTAAACATTCATGTACAAGTTTTGATTGAACATGGGTTTTATCTCTCAGGGACATTTGTTCAAGAGTACCACTGGGAGCTGGCCCCGTAGCCTGGTGGCTGGGGGAGTTAGATTGCACATGGGTGACCATGGTTCAAATCCTGGCCCCAGCAGCTTAAAAAACATGCCAGGTGTGTGTTCATGCCTCAAATGCCACCAGGATGCAGAAATGGAAGAGAAGGGGTTATGGTATGGCCATGCCCCACTGAGGGGGCCTTTCTTCCTCTTCTTCTCTCTCTCTCTATCTCTCTGTCTCTCTGGGAAGTGCACATGCCCTCTGGCAACTACAAAAAAATGCATGGACCAGGCTGTGTGGCAGGTGCATGTTAGTTTTAGAAGCTGCTAAACAGCTCTGCAGCGTGGCTAACGCACTGTGCGTCTCCACAGCCAGTGCCCGAGTGACCCAGTATTCCCCATCCTCGCCGGGTGTTATGGCTGCTGTCACTGTGGCTGTTTGGACAGGCGTGCCCTGGTGTCTCACCATGGACCTTGCTCGTGCTTCTCTGGTGCTATGTCGCGGTCTTTTCAGGTGCTTACTCGTCACGCTACGTCCCCTCTGGTGGAAGGCCTGTGCATGACTTTCGCCTGCTCTCTAACCAGAGGGTTTGCACTTTCATGGGAGGGATGTGGAGGTGAGGGCCTCTGGGGTGCCCGGCTCTGCAAGGGGGAGGAGCAGCTCACACACGGGCCAGAGCTGACTTCAGGGAGGACACAGAAAATGCACCAGGAAGCAAAATACCGGGGTCGGACCAGAAGGGTTTCATGCTGTGAAGATGGCAGGTGCTGAGACGGAGGCACCGGGTGGCAGTCACCCAGGCGGGGGCCTCTCTCAAGCCCAGAGACCTGTCGGGAAGACGTGTCCAGTGCAGGGAGCAGCAGGTGCCAAGCTGGTGCTGGGAACACTCTGGGCATGCGTGTGGTGTGTGTGGGGGTACAGATGGGATTCGATGTGTGTGGGGAGGCATTAGGACTTGATGTGAAATGCAGCGGGGGGCCCTGGGCTCCAGGCAGAGAAGGGAGGGATTTCACTGCTCAGCTCACCCCCATTCAGTCACCTCCCTGCACAGAGGCACCTCGGGGTGAGGGGACCATAGGCTCTCTCCCTTCGCTGCTTTGCTGTGAGCCTCCCGAGTCAGGAGGAGGGTGCCTGACGGACTATTTAACATCCCTGACAGCTCAGTCAGATCCTCTCCCAGACAGACAAGTGTCAAATATTCATGAGGGTGACCCAGCGGTCATCTTCCCCTCCCACCCTCCCCCATGTCTCATGGCCCAGTCCACAGGCCTTGGGTCATCCCATTAGGGGTATTTGTGCAGCCTGGTCCAAGGTCACCTGGCCTAGAGTCACCTGGACCAAGGTCACCTGGCCCAAGGTCAGCTGCTGTGGGTTCCCCTCCCCTCCCTTCTCTCTCCTCTTCAATGAAAACCCACTTCTTACCTCCAAGGGAAGGCTTCTCCCACCTCACTTCCTGGGCTCGCAGGTAGGAGCTCCTTAGCCAGGTAAAGGGGCCTGGCCCAGGGCTTCTGCCACCAGCTCTCCTTAACCCACTGTGACTCTCAGCCCAGGAGTGTGTGGGGACGCTCCCTGTGACGATCTGGCTAGGGGCCTTGGGCCCCTTCTCTCCAGCTTCTGAAACCATCTTCCTTAGGCCAGGGCTGTGTCCAAGACCGCCTGGACTTTGGAATGACAAGAGCACAAGAATAGCGTGGTCCTGGCACGTCCCGAAGCTTCGCAGGGGCTTAGTTTCCTCACCTGTAAGTTGGGGGTGCTATTTATGATCCCCTAGCGTCATAAGATGTCTTACAGCTCAGAGAAGATGTGTGCTAAGGGGGCCCTTGGCCTGCCCCGTGGGCTTCTGGCCTCTCCGGGCAGGTAGAACCAATGTCAGAACCAGGGGCACCCGTGGGGTCCCTCCTACTTTAGCCTAGGCCAGGGCCTGTGAGACCAGCACCCCCAGCCATGCTCTGACAGCTCCTACCAGAGGCTCCCAGCCTCTCAGTTTCTCCTGACAGTCTGCGCTCACTCCGCCCCCAGCCCCCACGCAGAGCCTTCAGCCAGGAATTCATGAGCTAGCACAGCCCGCTGCCTCTCTCTCCCCTACCCACCCCTTGACTGAAATAAAGACTTTATTCATTGAGGCCATTTCTCGCCTGAATAAGATCTTTAATAATGGAGAAGGCGCCTTTCTGGCCCAGCCTGGCCAGAGCGTGTGTGTGTGTGTGTGTGCACGTGCATGCATGCATGTATGTGCAAGTGTGTGTGCGTACAGTGATGTACGCATGTGTGTGTGTGCATACTGGGTATGTAGGAGTCCCCCTCAGCATCCCTGGCTGCCCCACCTGCCCCCAGCTCTCTGCCCCTTTCTGCTCCATCTGAGGGGTCAGTGCCTCTGCTTCCAGCCACTCTGGGCTTCGGGGTGAGCCTCAGAGAAAGGGAGGAACGTGGAGTGTGTTGAAGAGGTGGGGGTGACAGCTGTGGGACCAGGCTGGGGAAGCCCCAGGAGTCAGGTGGCAGGTTTGAATATTGCCCCACCTAGGCAGCCACTTCAAGAACTGACCGGGAAGCCGACTGTCCAGCCCCTGATGTGAACAGATGTCTTGGGGCCATGAGCCGGTAAAGCACCTGGAGTGTCCCCTCCCAGAGGGCACCTGCATGAACTCCACAATCCAGGGGACATCCATGGGATCTCTGTCGGGTTCAGGAACTGCCCGTGGAGTAGATAAGGGCGGTCTACATGCTGGTGTGTTTCCTGCCCCTGTGCAGCAGGAGATGGTACGGTAGGTCCCCTCCACCCCAACTCCGCAGACAGCCCAGGTGCAGGGAGAGCAGGGCCAGGAGGACTGGGGGGCCCAGCCCAGGGCAGTGGCAGAGGTGCCCTCACTGGCCTCTCCCATGGGTGTCTGTGGCCAAGGTCTGGTGCAGCCCAGCTCTCTGTCCCGGTCAGTCTCCTAAGCCTGGCTCTGTGTCTCGCAGGCCTGGGCTCCCTGATGCTGAGTGCCTCCCGGTTACAGTCATCCTGGGGCAGTCTCTGGTCCTTGCACCTGAGAGCCCAGCCCATGTAGGGGCCGCCTTGGGAGGGGCCCCTCTGCAGAGCCTGTGTGATGGCACGTCTGTCTGTTACTAACTCCGAACAACTAAGCCCTTTCCAGGACTGTACAAATGCAGCACGCAGGAAAGCCATGGCCCTGGAAGGACATTGCTGACCCATGACCCCAGTGGCCCTCACGGCTGGCCGGCCAACCCAGCTGCTCAGAATGGCTCCCGACGGGGGCGTTCCCCTCCCACCCTGGACCTCCTGCAGCGTCATGGACCAGGCCCCACCTGTTCCTCGGCTGCCCCAGCAGGAGGGAGGGCACAAAGGCAGCAAACTAGGCACCAGACTCCAGCCTACCTGGGCGTGACCCTCCCCTGGGCATTGGCAGCAAGGGGCAGTGGAGGAGGGTGCGTTGTTCGAGCGCTGCGATTGGGGCCTCCAAGCGACCCCAGGTTATCCTTTTGCAACCCACACCTTCTCAAGCTCTTGTTCCATTGTCTCTCTTTTCCTTTTTTTTTTTTTTTTTTTAATTTTATTTCAACAACTTAATGAAAGGTCTATCTACCAAAACATAATGATGGTTATTTAGGTTATCTCTACGCAAAATTAACACTGATGTATTCAAAATATTGAAATATATCAACCTTTTGGGAAAACTGAAAAATTACCTATAAAACAAGGTTTACACAAGTTAAGATATACTGTGGTTCTTTGGTTTACTTTTCGGTGCTTAATAACTCATGGTGGTGGCCTGGCATGTGGTGGGTAAGGCGCTGGATTCCCACATGGCTGACTGTGGTTCGAGTCTCAGACCTGGCGGCTTGCTTTCTCACTTTCCTTCTTTCTCTTCCTCTCTCTGGTCAACTCAAAAAAAAGAAAAAAAAATTAAATAATGACAATGAATAAAATAAAATAATTCTTAAAAAAAAGTTTTCATTAAAATAAACAAATGAATAAATAAAATAAAAAATGAAATAAATAACTCGCGGTGGCTTCCCCTCCTCCAAGTCTTCTCCGTCAGTTGGTCATTGCTCACTTAGGTGGTGGGGTCTATCAGTGTGCCCTCCTGGGTGCTGCCCAGCCTTTCACACACCCTCAGCTGGCCCCAAGGTGACAATTCAGGCAGGGCAAGTGCCAGAGGCATGGAAGGTTGAGGGCAGGTGTGAGGAAGCTCAGCTTTGCTGTGTGACCCAGGGCAGGTCTGCTTCCCTCTCTGGGCTTCAGTCAGGTGAGGGGTTTGGACAGTGACCTCCAAGGGACCCTCTTCCAGCTCTGACAGCCTGGCCTGTGCCAGGGCGGGGGGCTGGACGCGT